>NC_041386.1:645547894-645588219 GCF_002162155.2 Triticum dicoccoides
AGCTCCTCCCCCTTGCACGCCCCAGCCATGGCCGACGCCATCGCCGCCACCCCCTCGCCGTAGCCACGCCCTCCGTCCACCCCACGCCGTGCCACCGTGTCCAGGAGCTCCGCCGCCGTCCACTTCATCGAGCTAGCCGAGCCCCGTGTGCTCGTGCGGTCCGAGACCACCGCACCGACCTCGCCCGAGCTCGCTGTCGCCGGAGATCCCCTTCAACGCCGTCACCGCCTCAGCTCGTCCCTGACCTCGCCAGTGGCCTCTACGGGAGCGCTGTGAGCCTAGCTACTCCTCCGACCCTCTCTCTCTCATTCCCGAGCCGTGTAGCCGCCGCACGAGGATCACACGCCCGCACCGCCGCGGATCTCGTCGCCGACGTGCTTCCGGCCACACTCCGGCCACAAGATGGTGTCCATCTTACTCACCGAGTCCCGCAGCACCTAGCTAGCCACTCCCCGAGCCTCACCGACCCCTCTAGCGCCAAGTTCATCTTCGGCCGAACCCCGATGGCCGCCAAAGTCGTCGCCGGCGCCAACTCCGGCCACCCCGACCCCAACGGACTCCACCAAGAGCTGCGGCTTGCCCTCAGCTCCACTCTGGTGGTCTCCGCGACCCATTTGGTGGCCGAAATGGCCAAAACCACTCCCGCCGCCGCGTCGGGCTCGCCGGCGGCTAAACGCCGGCGCCGCTGGCATTGACTTTGACCACGGGTGGGCCCTGGTTGACTCCCCTGAGTCGATGACAGGTGGGGCCCAGCCCTGTTAATTAAACATGTTTAGTTTTAATTAAACTTTAATTAAAATAATCACCCTGACATGCGGGACCCACTGTCAGGTTTGACCCAGACCTGTTCCGTTGACCTGCTGACGTCACACTGACGTCAGGCTGATGCAATAATGATTTTCTGGAATTGTTCTAATATAGGAAATTCCAGAATATAATTTAAACTTCAAAAATTCATAACTTTTATTCTGTAACTCCAAATCAGACAAATTATATATGAAAAATGATCAGAAAAATCCAATCTATCCATCTGTACTATTTTCATGCATGACTAAACAAGTTAACCTGATGTTTAATGCAGAACAAGGAAAAGCACTTTAAAAGGCCATGTTTGAGTTTGAAATTTGAATCTTTGATTCAAATCTGTTCAAACCCTTCTGGTTTTAGTTGCATTAGCCCAACACACTCATATTGCCATGTTTCATGCATGCATCATATTGTTGCACATTGTTTGGTGATGGTTGTGTATCGGTGTCCTTTGCGATAGGTTCTGCCTCCGAGGAGTACCGTGATTACCCTAACGAAGAACCGTATCAGTGCATCGAACCATCAGGCAAGCAACCAACCATTTGATCATATCGATACAATCCCATGTTCTCGCTCCTGCTCTCTTTTACTGCATTAAGACAACGCGTTTCAAACTGCTGTGTGCTACGGTAGTTGAACCCATTTCCTCTGCATGACCTGTCATTGCCACAGTAACTAGATGAAACCCACTAGCATGTGTAGGAGTTGATTGAGCCATATGTATGTGTTGTTCCTACCTTGCTATGCCTGCTATGCTTAGAGTCGTGTCAGGTCTGGTTCATCTGGGTGATGGCTAGAGTGAAATGATTATGTCGGTAATGAAAGTGGTGTGGTGAACACGATTTGGTAAAGGTATCGATGAGAGGCCATGTAGGAGTACATGGTGGGTTGTTTCATTGAAGCCGACCTTAAGCACTGAGATCTGTATGCGTGATTTAAGATACAGCTACTACCATGCATTGGGCCCTGAAATATGACCCCGCTCGACTTCTTATTCACCCTAGCTCTCTGTCCAGGAGTTGCAAGTAGTTTCTGGTGTTTGTAGCCTACTGGAGGCCGTGGACAGCGCTGACCATAGGGGTGGGCTGTGATGCGGTAGGTACGTGGCCGGGTGTACCGAATACCCGTTAGGTATCTCGGGAACCCTGTTCACATCGTTCGGGGCCGTATGGGAAACCTCGGCCGGACTCCCTGCGGATGGAACCTGGATAGGCGATAAACCTGGACTGGAGGCTTAGGTGATTAGGTAGGTCGTGGCCGACACCCACGTTGGGCTTCCGCTTGAAGGTTGCCGAGTACATGTCGTGTAAACGACGGTAAGTGGTGAGAGCGTGTATGAAGAAGTACACCCCTGCAGGGTTAACATGATCTATTCGAATAGCCGCGTCCGCGGTAAAGGACTACTTGGTTGCCTATACAGTTCATAGACAAGTAAATGGAAACTACTAAAAGCCTCAAGATAAGTGTGAGTGCCGAGGATGGCTCTTCCGTAGGAAGATGGAGGTGGATCCTCGGTAGTGTATTGAAGTGATGAGTAGTGGACTCGTGTGCGCAAAACCATTTCAAGTTGGAGTATCGTAGGATAGCCTAGCCAAGAGTCAAAGCTGGCTTGCTGCAATAACTCCACCAACCCTTCTTGATACTATGCATGTATGTAGGATCTGATGTAAGTCTTGCTGAGTACCTTTGTACTCATGTTGCTATAATCTACATTTTACAGAAGACGCTGCAACCCCTTCTGATGGGTTCTATGTAGACGTTGACATCAACGAGTAGGCTAAAGGCCCAGGTGGTGACCCTGAGCTTGTGAAGGACCATGTAGTATAGCTAGGCTTTCCAAGCCTCTTTTATTTTACTAGTTGTCTGTACTCAGACAAGTTACTTCCGCTGCTGGTTTGTATGACTGTATGACTTGAATGTTGTGTCGTGTGACCCGTACCTTTGTGTATGTTATGTATGGCTCTCTGAGCCTTAAATAAAGTACTTGTGTCGTAGAGTCATGTTGTGATGCTTCGTTGTATTTGCACATATTGAGCATATTGTGTGTATGATTGAAATGCTTGGTATGTGTGGGATCTGACTATCTAGTTGTTTATCTTTAGTAGCCTCTCTTACCGGGAAATGTCTCCTAGTGTTACCGCTGAGCCATGGTAGCTTGCTACTGCTCTGGAACACTTAGGCTGGCCGGCATGTGTCCTTCTTCGTTCCTGTGTCTGTCCCTTCGGGGAAATGTCACGCTTTGAGTACCGGAGTCCTGTTAGCCCGCTACAGCCCGGTTTACCGGAGTCCTGCTAGCCCAGTGCTACAGCCCGGACCCACTTGCTGATGACCGACACGTTTGAAGCTGGGTCATGGATGCCTGTCCCTGTAAGTCTGTGCCACTTTGGGTTTACGACTAGTCATGTCAGCCCGGGCTCTTTATCATATGGATGCTAGCGACACTTTCATATACGCGAGCCAAAAGGCGCAAACGGTCCCGGGAAAAGGTAAGACGACACCCGTGGGGATACCGTGCGTGAGGCCGCAAAGTGATATGAGGTGTTACCAGCTAGATCGATGTGACATCGAGTCGGGGTCCTGACAGCGTTGGTAGCTTTAGTTGCATTAGCCCAACACACTCATATTGCCATGTTTCATGCATGCATCATATTGTTGCACATTGTTTGGTGATGCCTGTGTATCGTTATCCTTTACGACAGGATCTGTCCCCGAGGAGTACCGTGACTACCCTAACGAAGAACCGTATCCGTGCATCGAACCATCAGGCAAGCAACCAACCATTTGATCATATCGATACAATCCCATGTTCTCGCTCCTGCTCTCTTTTACTGCATTAAGACAACACGATTCAAACTGCTGTGTGCTACGGTAGTTGAACCCATTTCCTCTGCATGACCTGTCATTGCCACAGTAACTAGATGAAACCCACTAGCATGTGTAGGAGTTGATTGAGCCATATGTATGTGTTGTTCCTACCTTGCTATGCCTGCTATGCTTAGAGTCGTGTCAGGTCTGGTTCATCTGGGTGATGGGCTAGAGTGAAATGATTATGTCGGTAATGAGAGTGGTGTGGTGAACACGATTTGGTAAAGGTACCGATGAGAGGCCATGTAGGAGTACATGGTGGGTTGTTTCATTGAAGCCGACCTTAAGCACTGAGATCTGTATGCGTGATTTAAGATACAGCTACTACCATGCATTGGGCCCTGAAATATGACCCCGCTCGACTTCTTATTCACCCTAGCTCTCTGTCCAGGAGTTGCAAGTAGTTTCTGGTGTTTGTAGCCTACTGGAGGCCGTGGACAGCGCTGACCGTAGGGGTGGGCTGTGATGCGGTAGGTACGTGGCCGGGTGTACCGAATACCCGTTAGGTATCTCGGGAACCGTGTTCACATCGTTCGGGGCCGTATGGGAAACCTCGGCCGGACTCCCTGCGGATGGAACCTGGATAGGCGATAAACCTGGACTAGAGGCTTAAGTGTTTAGGTAGGTCGTGGTCTACACCCACGTCGGCTTTCGCTTGAAGTCTGCCGAGCACATGTCGTGTGCAGACGCTAAGTGGTGGAAACATGTATGAAGAAGTACACCCCTGCAGGGTTATCATGATCTATTCGAATAGCCGCGTCCGCGGTAAAGGACTACTTGGTTGCCTATACAGTTCATAGACAAGTAAATGGAAACTACTAAAAGCCTCAAGATAAGTGTGAGTGCCGAGGATGGCTCTTCCGTAGGAAGACGGAGGGGGATCCCCGGTAGTGTATTGAATTGGTGGGTAGTGGACTCGTGTGCGCAAAACCATTTCAAGTTGAAGTATCGTAGGATAGTCTAGCCAAGAGTCAAAGCTGGCTTGCTGCAATAACTCCACCAACCCTTCTTGACAATGTGCATGTATGTAGGATCTGATGTAAGTCTTGCTGAGTACCTTTGTACTCATGTTGCTATAATTTACATTTTACAGAAGACGCTGCAACCCCTTCTGATGGGTTCTACGTAGACGTTGACTTCAACGAGTAGGCTAAAGGCCCAGGTGGTGATCTTGAGCCTCTGAAGGACCACGTAGTATAGCTAGGCCCTCCAAGCCTCTTTTATTTTACTAGTTGTATGTACTCAGACAAGTTACTTCCGCTGCTGGTTTGTATGACTGTATGACTTGAATGTTGGGTCGTGAGACCCGTACCTTTGTGTATGTTATGTATGGCTCCCTGAGCCTTAAATAAAGTACTTGTGTCGTAGAGTCATGTTGTGATGCTTCGTTGTATTGCACATATCGAGCATATTGTGTGTATGATTGAAATGCTTGGTATGTGTGGGATCTGACTACCTAGTTGTTTATCTTTAGTAGCCTCTCTTACCGGGAAATGTCTCCTAGTGTTACCGCTGAGCCATGGTAGCTTGCTACTGCTCTGGAACACTTAGGCTGGCCGGCATGTGTCCTTCTTCGTTCCTGTGTCTGTCCCTTCGGGGAAATGTCACGCATTGAGTACCGGAGTCCTATTAGCCCGCTACAGCCCGGTTTACCGGAGTCCTGCTAGCCCAGTGCTACAGCCCGGACCCACTTGCTGATGACCGACACGTTCGAAGCTGGGTCATGGATGCCTGTCCCTGTAAGTCTGTGCCACTTTGGGTTTACGACTAGTCATGTCAGCCCGGGCTCCTTATCATATGGATGCTAGCGACACTATCATATACGTGAGCCAAAAGGCGCAAACGGTCCCGGGCAAAGGTAAGGCGACACCCGTGGGGATACCGTGCGTGAGGCCGCAAAGTGATATGAGGTGTTACCGGCTAGATCGATGTGACATCGAGTCGGGGTCCTGACAGTGTTGGTATAGAGGCCATGTAGGAGTACATGGTGGGTTGTCTCATTGAAGCCGTCCTCAGGAACTGAGTTCTGTGTTTGTGATCCATGATTCAGCTACTACCATACATTGGGCCCTGAAATATGACCCCGCTCGACTTCTTATTCACCCTAGTCCTCTGTCCAGGAGTTGCAAGTAGTTTCTGGTGTTTGTAGCTTACTGGAGGCCGTGGACAGCGCTGACCGTAGGGGTGGGCTGTGATGCGGTAGGTACGTGGCACGGTGTACCGGATGCCCGTTTGGTATCTCGGGAACCCTGTTCACATCGTTTGGGGCTGTGAGCGAAACTCCGGCCGGATCTCCTCATGGATGGAACCCGAATAGGCGATAAACCTGGACTAGAGACTTGAGTGTTTAGGTAGGTCGTGGTCTACACCCACGTCGGCTTTCGCTTGAAGTCTGCCGAGCACATGTCGTGTGCAGACGCTAAGTGGTGGAAACATGTATGAAGAAGTACACCCCTGCAGGGTTAACATCATCTATTCGAATAGCCGTGTCCGCGGTAAAGGACTTCTGGGTTGCTTATATCAGTTCATGGACAAGTGAAAGTGGATACTCTAAAATACGCAAGATAAGCGTGAGTGCTATGGATGGCGTTCTCGTAGGGAGACGGGAGCGGATCCATAGTGGTGTATTGATATGGTGAATATGTGGACTCGTGTGCGCCACCTCAAAAGATTCACTTGCAGTCGTAGTTAGGATAGCCACCGAGTCAAAGCTGGCTTGCTGCAGTTAAACCCCACCACCCCTTTGTTGATAATGATGCATATGTAGATAGTTCTGATGTAAGTCTTGCTGGGTACATTTGTACTCACGTTTGCCTATTTTATGTTTTTGCAGAGAGACTTCAGTCTCACTAGTAGTTCCGCTTGGACTTCGACGTTTAGCTTGATACCTCAGCTACGATCTTGTGCCCTCGGCAGGATCTGGTAGATAGTCAGGCTTCTCAGCCTTTTTCATTTATAGATGTCTGTACTCAGACATGATAGCTTCCGCTTGTGCTTTGATTTGTATGCTCTGATTGTTGGGTCATGAGACCCCTGTTTGTAATATCTCGCTCCTCGGAGCCTATTGAATAAGTACTTGTGTCGTAGAGTCATGTTGTGATGCTTCGTTGTATTTGCACATATCGAGCATATTGTGTGTATGATTGAAATGCTTGGTATGTGTGGGATCTGACTATCTAGTTGTTTATCTTTAGTAGCCTCTCTTACCGGGAAATGTCTCCTAGTGTTACCGCTGAGCCATGGTAGCTTGCTACTGCTCTGGAACACTTAGGATGGCCGGCATGTGTCCTTCTTCGTTCCTGTGTCTGTCCCTTCGGGGAAATGTCACGCATTGAGTACCGGAGTCCTGTTAGCCCGCTACAGCCCGGTTTACCGGAGTCCTGCTAGCCCAGTGCTACAGCCCGGACCCACTTGCTGATGACCGACACGTTCGAAGCTGGGTCATGGATGCCTGTCCCTGTAAGTCTGTGCCACTTTGGGTTTACGACTAGTCATGTCAGCCCGGGCTCCTTATCATATGGATGCTAGCGACACTATCATATACGTGAGCCAAAAGGCGCAAACGGTTCCGGGCAAAGGTAAGGCGACACCCGTGGGGATACCGTGCGTGAGGCCGCAAAGTGATATGAGGTGTTACCGGCTAGATCGATGTGACATCGAGTCGGGGTCCTGACACATGAGGTTCAGGGGTAGGAATGATCTGCCCCGCAGCGGGCAGCCAATGCGCGATATTCACCGCTAAGTATTCGGCTCCGCGCTGCTTCTTGATGTTTTCCTCCATAACATAGGAAGCCATCCATTTGCCTCCCACTCCGGACATGATTGGAGAAGGTTGAGGGGAAGGATGTGGACTTGGGCGTTGGAGCTCGAGTGCGCAAGAATGGATGAGCAAGGAGGAAGAAGGCGTGGGTAGAAAAAGGTTAAACCTTATCCCTTTATAAGGGCGGCCGCAACTATGCGCCCCACTAGCCTGGTAAAACTCGCTTATCCCCCAAGCGCCGTAATCGATGGCGCGGTTGGGTTACCCACGCCCGTATTGATGAGAATCCCGTAATAAGGGGGACACAATCTCTGCTTTGACAAGACGTGTCAAGAAACTGCCTCGCGTTATGTGCAGGGCTAGTTAAAGGAAACGGTTCGAATAATCACCGGGCCATGGCATAATGTCATGTTGCCAAAACTTGTTAGCAGATTAGATTTGTGGAAATATTATTCTCTCTACGGTGGTATGTGGAACTTATTTTGGAGGGTCGGACACTATCCTTGTATTCAAATTCTTCCATGGTGTATTTGGAGGAGGAACCCGCCTTGCAATGCTGAAGACAACACTACGCGCCGGACTCATCGTCATTGAAGCCTGGTTCAGGGGCTACTGAGGGAGTCCTGGATTAGGGGGTATCCGGACAACCGGATTATATCCTTTGCTGGACTGTTGGACTATGAAGATACAAGATTGAAGACTTCGTCTCGTGTCCGGATGGGACTCTACTTGGCGTGGAAGGCACGCTAGGCAATACGGATATGTATATCTCCTCCTTTGTAACCGACCTTGTGTAACCCTAGCCCCCTCTGGTGTCTATATAAACCGGAGGGTTTTAGTCCGTAGGACAACATACAATCATACCATAGGCTAGCTTCTAGGGTTTAGCTTCTCTGATCTCGTGGTAGATCAACTCTTGTAATACTCATATCATCAAGAATAAATCAAGCAGGACGTAGGGTTTTACCTCCATCAAGATGGCCCGAACCTGGGTAAAACAGCGTGTCCCCTGCCTCCTATTACCATCCGCCTTAGACGCATAGTTCGGGACCCCCTACCCGAGATCCGCCGGTTTTGACACCGACAGGCACCGAGGTGCTTACTTAAGCAGGGATTTATTACTGCTTAGATCATAAAGTTTATAAGAGTGCTTAATCAAACCAAGGGAAAGGAAAATGTGTCTATCAAACTTAACATACCAATGGAAAGGAAAATGTGTTCCACACAAGAATTGGGAGTATATCCTTCCCAAAGAAAAGCGGAGCATGATATACATGATAGGACATTAAGTGCAAAAGCATTTAAATAAGGGGCGAGCGAAGAATTAGGATATTACCCATACAAGGGTGTTTGGATAATAGATCAAGAAGCATTTAGTATTTTGCTTCAAATGTTCGTGTTGATATTCGGAATACCACAGTCATTCTTTGAGATAGCACTGATATGGGTGTTTCAATTAAGGATTGGGTCTGTAGATCATAAGAGATTCAAAGGAACATTTCCAAGATTATCTCAGAACGTAAGGTATAACCAAACAAAATCAGTTCTGTGTTGGCAGGAAGTCAATGACGTTGCCGATGATAACACAATCATCGAGGGGGAGGATGGTATTTCTCATCATGAATTCGATTGATAGCCTGAAACAAGTCAGTATATTGATGGGGATCACGACAGATTTTGTTGAGGTACTATGAAGAGGCCATCGAACAACGACGACATCAAGCAAAAGGAATGATGAAGCGAAAGGTTATTGGAACCACAGATGCGACACAAGCTCGAAATCAAGCTTGTTATTTGAGGTGAAATGATAAGATGAGGAGGATCGACGTAAGCTTAGCTCGTCGTCGAAAGTTGTGCTCCGAGAAGAAGGACCGATTAGCACAGTTAAAATTAGCTCGATAATGATATAGCTGATCAAGCTAGGAATGATGTCATGGAGTATCATTCCAATGAGAATTCACAAGAGGTAGTGCAATGACACAATATCCTCGAGATAACAAGGGGCAATACTCAAGGTAGATCAAAAATAGAGGTTGGACAAATGAAATGATCTGCAGAAGACAAGCATTTTAACTTGTCCGGGAAATGGAATCAAGGAGGAAATATGGTCGGAACCATGATTGCAAAGGATCAATTTACAGATGCAAGATGAGCTTATACCAAGGGAACATTTGATTATAATAGAAGCTTCCATGATAAGATCTACATCGTGTCTATGGGCATGAACACAAAGTTCAAGGTCGACTCCCACTTCAATGCATAACGTCTCATTTACTTCTTGCTTTTGACGAAGTTGTAGTGTAGAAATTTTTATCCGGCGTAACACCAGTAGAGTATGACCCATAGAAATTTCCAGGTTCACACAAATTAGGGAAATCATTAGTTCAACCCGTCGGGGCATCTTAGGAACATTTGCAAAAACTTCAAAGGTAATGAACTTAAGCTCGGAAGCAGAGCATGGTTGACAAAGCAGAGAATACAATTTACCAAAGGCAATATGTATCAGGGGAAGAGCGCATAAAATTTGAAAATGAAGGACACTAGCGGATCTGATGTGAGTATCAGTACTCAATCAGAAGGAGGAAATAATGCAAGGGAATTGGATTATAGAAACATCTGAATAATTTGAAAGTTTAATTAACAAAGGAATTATGATTTCAAAAATGAAGGATCAGAAGCAGACGCTCTGATCAAATGATGGGCAAGTTTAATAAAATTAGAATGGCAATCAACCAAGGTTTGATTTACCGAGATCTAGCTCATATAAATAATGACGTCTAAGCCGGAAGGATGAATTCTAGGACTCGACTAATGATTGCAAGCATTCACAACATATTGAATCAAGGGACTCAAATGGCATCGGCAAAGGATGTCAACGAAGATTGCTAAACATATGGAATTAACCATTATGCAAGCAGCCAAGAATTTCAAGAGTGATAAGCTACGGAGGATTCTCGGGAGATCAGTTAGTATTTAAAAGTATTTTAGGAATCACATGAACCACTAAGGATGAACGAATCCCTGATAATCGTGAGGAGTTATCCGCGGTGCGGAAAGAAACTACAAGGCAGTAGGCTCAAAGGATTCTCGGAGCAACGGAAGGTATTCTGGGGTATCTTGTGAAAACAAGGGCGACTGGGAATAAAGATACAAATGGCAAGGATGTGTAGTTATCCATGGGGATTTATCGGTGATAGGGAACTGCAAAAAAAAGGGGCTCAAGGGTCTCAGGAACTTCAAGGAGTATCTTCGGGGGGGGGGGGGCTCTCCGGGAGAAAGCGGTTTCGAGAACCTAGGGTTAGAGTTAGTAAAATATTTAACCCGAATAGATGAGAGATCAGAGTCCCAGAATATAGACAAGGAGTAAAAGATCCTAATACCACCCAATGGCAATGTGAGACCGTAATACACACAACCAATGTTAGTAAAAGTTTTTCAGTGACTAGACTCAACTTCGGCCAAGGAGTTGGAAAGGGGGCTACCTACAGGCAGTCGGCTCTCATACCAACTTGTGACGCCCCCGATTCAATCATACACTAATCATACACGCAAATGTGTACGATCAAGATTAGGGACTCACGAGAAGATACCACAACACAACTCTAGACAAAAATTAAAACAATACAAGCTTTATATTAGAAGCCAGGGGCCTCGAGGGCTCGAATACATAAGCTCGAATACAAATGAGTCAGTGGAAGCAGCAATATCTGAGTACAGACATAAGTTAAACAAGGATGCCTTAAGAAGGCTAGCGCAAAGCAACATCGATAAAAAAGGCAAGGCCTCCTGCCTGGGACCTCCTAACTACTCCTGGTCTTCGGCGGCATCCACGTAGGAGTAGGCACCCTCGGGGTAGTAGTAGTCGTCGGTGGGGTCATCTGGATCTTGGTCTCCACCATCTGGTTGCGACATCCGAGAAGAATGGAAAAGGGGAAAAGAGGGAGCAAAGCAACCGTGAGTACTCATCCAAAGTACTCGCAAGCAAGGATCTACACTACATATGCATCAGTGTCAATGAAAAGGGGTAGTATCTGTTGACCGAACTGCAGATTGCCAGAAGAGAAGGGGAAAGCCTAGCCTATCGAAGACTAGCATCTTCAGCATCTTCAACGGTCTTGCAGCATTAGAAGAGTGCATACTAGCATAAGTAGTAGTAGTGTTATCCTCCTCACCCAGAGATTCTTCCTAGACTCCCCGTGAGAAAGCAATCCCAGAGCCATACTATCCATTTCTCATCACAAGTATCCAGTTCTAGTTGTATCAATCGGGATACAACTCCGAGTGTCCGTTACCATAGGACCGACTATCGATAGATGTTTTCTTCCCTGCAGGGGTGCACCAACTTAGCCACCACGCTCGATTAACTCCGGCCGGACACACTTTCCTGGGTCTTGCCCGGCCTTGGCCAAACAATACGCCGCAACCTAACCTAGGATTAATAGAGAGGTCAGCCCACCGGACTAAACCTATGGCCCCAGGGGTCTTGGGCCATCGCCCCGGGAACTCCTGCATGTTGCGTCGGCGCCCGGTGAGCAGAGTGATGCGGAGCATCCCAAGATCATCCCCATGGACGCACCTACACCTCCAACGACACCACTTAGACCAATGACACGAGCCCGAGCCAAGGCTATCGAAGATAAGGTGAACTCACTCCTCTCCGAACTTCCACTTTCTATGCATGAGACATGGCTACTACCTAAGTCTGAGGTGTTGTGCATGATTAGGCACCAAGAGGACCCTCCCGAAGATGTGCATGAAGGTATACAAGTCCCCAAGTCCACGGATGAGGAGAACCAACGGAAGGAGACAAGAACATCTCCCAGGCCCCGGACATCTGGCCAAGACCCCGGACATCCGGCCCCTCGAGTGTCATCCCCTAGAGCAGCACAGCCGCCAGAAGCTACAGGCCCCAGACATCCGGCCTCGACAGCCCGGACATCCAGCCTCTCCCGAGCCCCCGGACATCCGGCCACTGATATGTCTCCGTCGTATCTATAATTTTTGATTGTTCCATGCCAATATTCTACAACTTCCATATACTTTTTGGCAACTTTTTATACTATTTTTGGGACTAACATATTGATCCAGTGCCCAGTGCCAGTCCTATCTGTTGCATATTTTTGGTTTCGCAGAATATCCATATCAAACGGAATCCAAACGGGATAAAAACGGACGAAGAATTATTTTGGAATATTTGTGATTTTTGGGAAGAAAATCAACACGAGATGGTGGACGAGGTGGCCATGAGGGTGGGGCCCACGACCACTACATGCAGGCGCGCCCCCACCCTCGTGGGCCCCTCATAAGGCGGTTGATGCTCTACTTTGGCCGCAAGATAGCTAATTTTTGGAAAAAGATCTGGGCGAAGGTTTCAACCCAATCAGAATTTCGGATCTCCAGATATAAAAGAAACGGTGAAAGGGCAACAGAATAGAACGCAGAAACAGAGAGAGACAGAGAGACAAATCCAATCTCGGAGGGGCTCTCGCCCCTCCCATGCCATGGAGGACAAGGACCAGAGGGGAAACCCTTCTCCCATCTAGGGATGAGGTCAAGGAAGAAGAAGACGAAGGGGCCCCCTCTCCCCTTCTCTTCCGGTGGCGCCGGAACGTTGCCGTGGCCATCATCATCACCGCAATCTTCACCAACAACTTCACCGCCGTCATCACCAACTCTCCCCCCCTCTATGCAGCGGTGTAACCTCTCTCTTACCCGCTATAATCTCTACTTAAACATGGTTCTCAACGCTATATATTATTTCCCAATGATGTATGGCTATCCTACGATGTTTGAGTAGATCCGTTTTGTCCTATGGGCTATTTGATGATCAAGATCGGTTTGAGTTGCATGTTTTATTATTGGTGTTGTGCTATGGTGCTCTCCGTGTCGCACAAGGTGAGGGATCCCCGCTATAGGGTGTTGCAATATGTTCATGATTCGCTTATAGTGGGTTGCGTGAGTGACTGAAACACAAACCCGAGTAAGGGGGTTGTTGCGTATGGGATAAAGAGGACTTGATGCTTTAATGCTATGGTTGGGTTTTACCTTAATGATCTTTAGTAGTTGCGAATGCTTGCTAGAGTTCCAATCATAAGTGCAGATGATCGAAGTAGAGAAAGTATGTTAGCTTATGCCTCTCCCTCATATAAAATTGCAATAATGATTACCGGTCTAGTTATCGATTGCCTAGGGACAAATAACTTTCTTGTAACAAAAAGCTCTTTAATTAAACTAATTTAGTTGTGTCTTTATCTAAGCAGCCCCTACTTTTTATTTATGTAATCTTTATTATCTTGCAAACCTATCCAACAACACCTACAAAGTACTTCTAGTTTCATACTTGTTCTAGGTAAAGCGAACATCAAGCGTGCGTAGAGTTGTATCGGTGGTCGATAGAACATGAGGGAATACTTGTTCTGCCTTTAGCTCCTCGTTGGGTTCGACACTCTTACTTATCGAAAACTGTTGCGATCCCCTATACTTGTGGGTTATCAAGACCTTTTTCTGGCGCCGTTGCCGGGGAGCAATAGCGTGGGGTGAATATTCTCGTGTGTGCTTGTTTGCTTTATCACTAAGTAATTTTTATTTGCTGTTCTTAGTTGTTCTTTATCTTTAGTTATGGATATGGAACACTGAATACCAAAAAAATTAGGTGTACTTGCTACTCATGGAGATGGGGAACCTCCTAAAACCCTCGATGCTGGTTATGTGAAAGATGTTATGTACTACTTTAATAATCCTGAGAAAACCCCATTCAATTATGTAATGGGAGTAACGTTGGATTAACGCAAATACTTTAGGGATTATCTCTTGACACAAAAGGGAAACTATTATGGGATCAAATTCATATATTGAATTGGTATGCTAGGCAACTATGCTTCAGATATGATTATACTTGTTGCTCTAGGATGAAGGCTCCACACCTTCCCTTTTTATGCAAATTTAATGATAATAAAACCTTAGCTTCTTATGCTAATGGTATATATGATTACTATGATGTGGAACAAATAGAAGAATTTGTTGCTTTTATGGGTGCTTATGAAATTGAATCTATGTTTAAAGAGTTTGAAGATTTTGATGATCCGGTTTATAGACCTGAAAATTAGCTATCCTTAAATATTGCTATGAGAATTATGGATACAATTCCGATATTAATGCACTTATTGAGAAAGTCTCCGCTGTCCAAGAAGAGACTAATATTTTGCAGGAATCTATGGAAGAAGAAGTTGATGAAACTGTGAGCTCATTGGATGAAAAAGATGAGGAGGAGAGAGAAGAACAAAAGAAGGAAGATCGGATTGATCACCCGTTCCCACCTTCTAATGAGAGTAACTCTTCAACTCATACATTGTTTAATTTCCCTTCGTGCTTATCGAAGGATGAATACTATGATAATTGCTATGACCCTGTTGATTCTTTTGAAATATCCCTTTTTGATGATGCTTGCTATGCTTGTGGCCAAGATACCAATATGAATTATGCTTATGAAGATGAACTTGCTATAGTTCCTTATGTTAAACATGAAATTGTTGCTATTGCACCCACACATGATAGTCCTATTATCTTTTTGAATTCTCCAAACTACACTATATCAGAGAAGTTTGTGCTTATTAAGGATTATATTGATGGGTTGCCTTTTACTACTACACATGATGTTTTTGATGAGTATAATATGCATGTGCTTGCTGCTCCTACGTGCAATTGTTATGAGAGAGGAACTATATCTCCACCTCTCTATGTTTCCAATACGATAAAATTGCAAGAAACTGCTTATACTATGCATTGGCCTTTACTAGGTGTGCATGAATTGTTCTTTTATGACATGCCGATGCATAGGAAGAGAGTTAGACTTCGTAATTGCTTGATATATGTTACTTTGTGCTCAATACTAAATGGTAAATCATTGTTAATTAAAATTGGCTTTGATATACCTTGGGATCCGGGTGGATTCATTACTTGAGCACTATATGCCTAGCTTAATGACTTTAAAGAAAGCGCTGCTAGGGAGACAACCCGAAAGTTTTAGAGAGTCATTTATTTCTGTTGAGTGATTTTATATAGTTTAAAAACAACAAAAATAAAGAGGGGAACCCAAAACTTTTTCAAAAAGGAAAGTGAAAGTGAGAAAGACAAGCATTGTTGAAGTGGGAGAGCTCCTTGAACTTTGTTCATGCTCACTGAAACTTGGTGAATCTTTATTATATAAAATTTTCAACAAAAATAATTATCCCCTTGTACAATTCCATCGTATTATAAAAATAATGTGCCAAGGTTTGCCTTTAGGATGTTTACAAAGCTTGTTGGTCTGTATGGTGCAGGACAGAAACTTTGGCTGTAGTGCGCGATTTTACACTTTTAGATGGACCGTCAAATGGTTCTGATTCTTTCTGCACTGTATTTATACAATTTTTTGTTATTTTACCAATTTTGGTAGAATTGTTCAAGTATCAGAGTATGGTGAATGTTCAGATTATTACAGACTGTTCTGTTTTAGACAGATTCTGTTTTTGATGCATAGTTTGCTTGTTTTGATGAAACTAACAATTTATATCAGTGGATTAAGCCATGGAAAAGTTATATTACAGTAGACACAATGCAAAAACAAAATATGAATTGGTTTGCAACAGTACTTATAGTAGTGATTTGCTTTATTATACTAATGGATCTTACCGAGTTTTCTGTTGAAGTTTTGTGTGGATGAAGTGTTCGATGATCGAGAAGGTCTCGATGTGAGAAGAAGGAAGAGCGGCAAGAGCTCAAGCTTGGGGATGCCCGAGGCACCCCAAGTAAATATTCAAGGAGACTCAAGTGTCTAAGCTTGGGGATGCCCCGGAAGGCATCCCCTCTTTCTTCAACAAGTATCGGTATGTTTTCAGATTCGTTTCGTTCATGCGATATGTGCAACCTTGGAGCGTCTTTTGCATTTAGTTTTCATTTTTCTTTTATGCAACATGCTGGTATGAGATAGTCCTTGGTTGATTTATATAATGCTCTTTGCACTTCACTTATATCTTTTGAGTATGGCTTTATAGAATGCTTCATGTGCTTCACTTATATCATTTGAAGTTTGGATTGCCTGTTTCTTTTTACATAGAAAACCGCCATTTGTAGAATGCTCTTTTGCTTCACTTATACTTGTTAGAGCATGGGCATATCTTTTGTAGAAAGAATTATACTCTCTTGCTTCACTTATATCTATTTAGAGAGATGGCAGGAACTGGTCATTCACATGGTTAGTCATAAAATCCTACATAAAACTTGTAGATCACTGAATATGATATGTTTGATTCCTTGCAATAGTTTTGCGATATAAAGATGGTGATATTAGAGTCATGCTAGTGGGTAGTTATGGATTGTAGAAATACTTGTGTTGAGGTTTGTGATTCCCATAGCATGCACGTATGGTGAACTGTTATGTAACGAAGTCGGAGCATGATTTATTTATTGATTGTCTTCCTTATGAGTGGCGGTCGGGGATGAGCGATGGTCTTTTCCTACCAATCTATCCCCCTAGGAGCATGCGCGTAGTACTTTGTTTCGATGACTAATAGATTTTTGCAATAAGTATGTGAGTTCTTTATGACTAATGTTGAGTCCATGGATTATACGCACTCTCACCCTTCCACCATTGCTAGCCTCTCTAGTACCGCGCAACTTTCGTCGGTACCTTAAACCCACCATATACCTTCCTCAAAACAGCCAACATACCTACCTATCATGGCATCTCCATAGCCATTCCGAGATATATTGCCATGCATCTTCCATCATCATCATATACATGACTTGAGCATTCATTTTCATATTGCTTTGCATGATCGTAAGATAGCTAGCATGATGTTTTCATGGCTTGTCCGTTTTTGGATGTCATTGCTACACTAGATCATTGCACATCCCGGTACACCACCGGAGGCATTCATATAGAGTCATATATTTGTTCTAGTATTGAGTTGTAAGTAAATAAAAGTGTGATGATCATCATTATTAGAGCATTGCCCCAGTGAGGAAAGGTTGATGGAGACTATGATTCCCCCACAAGTCGGGATGAGACTCTAGACGAACAAAATAAAAAAAGAAAAAAAATAGAATGGACAAAAAAAGAGAAGGCCCAAAAACAATAAAAAAATGAGAGAAAAAGAGAGAAGGGTCAATGTTACTATCCTTTTACCACACTTGTGCTTCAAAGTAGCACCATGTTCTTCATATAGAGAGTCTCTTGAGTTATCACTTTCATATACTAGTGGGAATTTTCATTATAGAACTTGGCTTGTATATTCCGATGATGGGCTTCCTCAAACGCCCGAGGTCTTCATGAGCAAGCAAGTTGGATGCACACCCACTTAGTTTCAGTTTGAGCTTTCATACACTTATAGCTCTAGTGCATCCGTTGCATGGCAATCCCTACTCACTCACATTGATATCTATTGATGGGCATCTCTATAGCCCGTTGATACGCCTGGTTGATGTGAGACTATCTTCTCCTTTTGTCTCCTACACAACCACCATTCTATTCCACCTATAGTGCTATGTCCATGGCTCACGCTCATGTATTGCGTGAAAGTTGAAAAGGTTTGAGAACGTCATCGGGGTTGTGCATGATGTGAATATTTTGTGTGGTGAAGATGGAGCATAGCCAGACTATATGAGTTTGTAGGGATAACATTCTTTGGCCATGTTATTTTGAAAAGACATGATTGCTTTATTAGTAGGCTTGAAGTATTATTATTTTTATGTCAAATGATAGACTATTGCTTTGAATCACTCGTGTCTTAATATTCTTGCCATGATTAGACATATGATCAAGATTATGCTAGGTAGCATTCCACATCAAAAAATATCTTTTTTATCATTTACCTACTCGAGGACGAGAAGGAATTAAGCTTGGGGATGCTGATACGTCTCCGTCGTATCTATAATTTTTTATTGTTCCATGCCAATATTCTACAACTTCCATATACTTTTTGGCAACTTTTTATACTATTTTTTGGGACTAACATATTGATCCAGTGCCCAGTGCCAGTTCCTGTCTGTTGCATGTTTTTGGTTTCGCAGAATATCCATATCAAATGGAATCCAAACGGGACAAAAATGGACGGAGGATTATTTTGGAATATTTGTGATTTTTGGGAAGAAAATCAACGCGAGACGGTGCCCGAGGTGGCCATGAGGGTGGGGCCCACGACCACTACAGGCAGGCGCGCCCCCACCCTCGTGGGCCCCTCATAAGGCGGTTGATGATCTACTTTGGCCGCAAGAGAGCTAATTATTGGAGAAAGATCTGGGCAAAGGTTTCAACCCAATCGGAGTTACGGATCTCCGGATATAAAAGAAACGGTGAAAGGGCAATAGAACAGAACGCAGAAACAGAGAGGGACAGAGAGACAGATCCAATCTCGGAGGGGCTCTCGCCCCTCCCACGCCATGGAGGCCAAGGACCAGAGGGGAAACCCTTCTCCCATCTAGGGAGGAGGTCAAGGAAGAAGAAGACAAAGGGCCCCCCCTCTCCCCTTCTCTTCCGGTGGCACCGGAATGCTGCCGTGGCCATCATCATCACCGCAATCTTCACCAACAACTTCACCGCCATCATCACCAACTCTTCCCCCCTCTATGCAGCGGTGTAACCTCTCTCTTACCCACTGTAATCTCTACTTAAACATGGTGCTCAATGCTATATATTATTTCCCAATGATGTATGGCTATCCTATGATGTTTGAGTAGATCCGTTTTGTCCTATGGGCTATTTGATGATCAAGATTGGTTTGAGTTGCATGTTTTATTATTTGTGTTGTCCTATGGTGCTCTCCATGTCGCGCAAGCGTGAGGGATCCCTGCTAGAGGGTGTTGCAATACGTTTGATTCACTTATAGTGGGTTGCGTGAGTGACTGAAACACAAACCCGAGTAAGGGGGTTGTTGCGTATGGGATAAAGAGGACTTGATGCTTTAATGCTTTGGTTGGGTTTTACCTTAATGATCTTTAGTAGTTGCGGATGCTTGCTAGAGTTCCAATCATAAGTGCATATGATCCAAGTAGAGAAAGTATGTTAGCTTATGCCTCTCCCTCATATAAAATTGCAATAATGATTACCGGTCTAGTTATCGATTGCCTAGGGACAAATAACTTTCTCGTAACAAAAAGCTCTTTACTAAAACTAATTTAGTTGTGCCTTTATCTAAACAGCCCCTACTTTTTATTTATGTAATCTTTATTATCTTGCAAACCTATCCAACAACACCTACAAAGTACTTCTAGTTTCATACTAGTTCTAGGTAAAGCGAACATCAAGCGTGCGTAGAGTTGTATCGGTGGTCGATAGAACTTGAGGGAATATTTGTTCTGCCTTTAGCTCCTCGTTGGGTTCGACACTCTTACTTATCGAAAACTGTTGCGATCCCCTATACTTGTGGGTTATCAGCCACCAGCCCGGAAATCCGGCCCCTCCGAACCCGAGAGCAACAAATGCCACCAGTCCAGCCCGGACATCCGGCCTCCCCAGCCCGGACATCCGGCGTCGCCTGAAAGCCCAGACATCCGGACCGACCAGCCCGGACATCCGGCCTCCCCTGTCTGCGCACAGTGAAGGGCCGAGGCCCGTGTATCCCTTCTCCCCCTAGACTATATATACTCCACCTCGCCCAACTCTCTAGGGTTATCAATGGTTTAGCTCATGTTTGTGTGAGAGCTTTGCTCATCCACTTAGCTACCTTCTCTAGGGAGATTCGAGCCTCCATCGGAGAAGATCCCCCAAGCGGATTCAAGACCCCTTTTAGGGAAGAACTCAAGACCTCATTACGGAGAAGACCGGTACCCTTGTATCGTCCTTAGTTGTCCGTGGATCATGTATCTTTCCTTATGTACTCGAGGATCTAGCACATGTGTGACTATTTCTTGTTGGTTGAGTGATTCTCTCGTGTTTCCCCTCGTGATTTCCCTCGTTTTCCCCCTCGTGTTCCTCGTGTTCTTCACGGGATCCGCTCCTTTCATGAAAGATCGGCCGATTAGGGTTCTACCCTACATCATCTTGGTATGATGAGCCACGTGGATCACGATTTCAGAGCCTCCCCTTTGTGTTTCTAGCCTTGTTTTGTTGGTTTTCGTCCTAATTCGGAAATTCCCCACCAAAAATAGCCCCAATTTCTTGTGATTTGTTGGTGTGTTGAGATTTTATTGGTTTGGATCCGTGGATTTGCTTTGTTTTGAGTGGATCTAGCTTTCCATCCATTTTACCCCAATTTCCATCCACAAATTCCTCCGAATTTTGCCCGATTTGACCTCTCCACGCGGTGTTCATCCCGTTCGTCCCCGGATCCAGAGCCCGGACATCCAGCCCGTCAAGCCCGGACATCCGCCCCCCGGACATCCCGCCTTCCACCCGGACATCCGACCCCTGACAGCAAAATCTCCATCCACCGCCCCGTTTTCCATCCATTTTTCACCAAATTTTGTTTCGGTGCCCACCATATACCACATATACTTCCGCATACCTCCACCACTTCCGCATAACCCAACCATTTTGGACCGTTTCGCTCTCTGACACATTTGCTACTTCGAGGTTTTGAGAATTTGAGTTGTGGTACCGTATCCTTTTGTGTTTCGGCTATATAGGTACGGTTCGACATCGACATCACCACTGCTCATTTTTGCCACGGACGCGTCCTACATCATCACCGCCGTCCTACATCATCATCAACAACGACCACCTCGACTACACCTTGGTATTCGTGCCACCATTTTGACACCATACCGGAAGCAAGACCGGTAACCTCATCTTGGTATTGGACATATCACTCTTGCCATTACATTGATAGCCATCATAGCCTTACTCCTTTGCGTTGCTTACCCATCGAGACTAGCCATCGAGTATTGCCGGCAACGGGACTTGTGCACATTAGTGATCATACTTCTCATATCATCCATATATCATTGTTGCATATATTGGTATCATCTCTTATGTCACAAAGTTGTCACCGCATACTCACTTGCTATATCGGTTCGTCAAGCATTGCATGAGAAAAGAGCTCAAACATCAAAGAGCCAAACAAGCTTTTAAGCAAAGAGGAAAGATAAGCAAAGAGCTTTTAAGCAAGAACCATAACATCATACAACATTAAGATTGTCATACTCGATCATCTTGGATCATATCATAGCAACACCTTGCATAGAGCATACTTGGGATAGAAGTCGTTGCATTTTTGCTAAGTAGGTTGTGCACAAGTTCTTGTATCCGCCTATTGTGCAATCGTGCTAGTGTCTCTCTAGTGTTGTGCAACAAGAGCATTTTTTGTGGATTCCACATTTTGGCTCACCCTTGGTTGCACGACCCCACTTATCTTTTTGCGTGTGTGTTTCCGTGTACCTTATATGCTTGGTCTACTTGTTACATTGCATCTTGCGAATCTTTTCCAACATTATTGAAGCTCACTTACAATTGCATCAAATTTTGTGCCATCATCCTAACCAAGCTCCACCAAAAGCTTTTACTTGTGTAGGTGTGAGAAACCGACAAGAGCTAGTACCAATTGTGCTATTTCCTTGTCCTACATTGGAGTGACCCTCGATCCACTTTCAACTCCGGTCAAGGTACATTTGGTACTCGTTCTTCTCTTTCTACCACTCACATTTGTTTTGGAATGATGGATAGGCCAAGTACTTCTACCAACCCACTCTTCATGGAGCAAGACGACGACATGAACTCCTTCGTCACCAAGAGTCACCTCTTTGGTGCACAACGTGCTTTGCATCAAGAGCAACAAGCTATGAGTGAACGCATCGACAACCTTGCCACTGACTTGCGACTTTCCGAGCAACATACAAGGGACTACTTCGACCTCAAGCTCGACGATCACAAGCAAGAGAATGACGCAAGGATGGATGAGATTCGCGCTTTGTTGCTCAACCGCTCTTCTTCCACTTCAAGAAGGAGCCGTTCAAGTCGCCACTCCGACTTCACCCTCTCCGGCTCAAGTACACCGACATCAAACACCCTTCGCCGAGCCGCGCGCAACGATCGTCAAGCAAGCCTCAATCCCCTACGTGACACCAACTCTCAATAGCTCTGACAACGTCAAACTCAAGAGGCCTTTGCGCTAGCACGAGAACGGCAACGACAACACCAACATGAAGAGGAAGAGCGAGCGCGTCTACACCAAAATGCTCAAGATGCCGAAGCACAATGTCAAGAACAACAACTCCGTGACGCTCAAGCACTTGCGGTGCAACAAGCTCTACGCGATTCAAGTCGAGCCGTAGCCGATCGAGGCCGACAAGCCCGTGAACAAGAGGAAGCACTTCGCGAAGAAATTCAAGAATGACGATTTCAAGCTCGCATGCATCGTAAAGTTCCTCCTCGAGCTCGACAAGCTCCTCCACAAGCAAGTCAAGAACAACAAGTTCCTCAAGATCATGAAGACAATGGAGATCCTCCACGACAAGAGCAACATGAGGTTGACAACCCTCCACGCCAAGAGCACCACGAGTTGAACAATCATCAACAACATGGGCGTCATCATCCTCGACCCCAACACAATGAAGAACAACGCTATGACAAACTCAAGTTCACCATGCCCAAGTTCAACGGAAGCAACGATCCCGAAGAGTACCTTTCATGGGCATTGAAAGTTGACAAGATCTTCCGTTTGCACAATTATGAAGAAGAGAAGAAGATCACGATGGCATCCCTTGAGTTCCAAGACTATGTCCTCATTTGGTGGGAACAAATCATAGAGCGCCGAGAGGCAAGAGGTGAACCACCCATCACTACTTGGGCGCAAATGAAGGATGTCATGAGAGCACGCTTCGTACCTACCTACTACAACCGCGACCTCTTCAAGAAACTCCAATAACTCAAGCAAGGAACCAAGAGCGTTGAAGAGTACTACAAGGAGATGGAGATTGCAATGATATGAGCCAATGTCACGGAAGATGATGAGCAAACAATGGCACGTTTCTTGAATGGACTCAATCATCCCATCAAGAATATCGCCGACTTCCAACCATACTCAAATCTCATCGAGCTAGTGCACCAAGCTACCAAAGCGGAACGCCAAGGGCAAGATGATTTCAAGTATGCCAAGTTCTCATCCAAGTCCTACGGCTTCTCCAACAACCAAGCTTCAACGACTCCAACACCGACTACAAAGCCTTCTACTACCAACATCGACAAGTCGAGTTCCAAGAAAGCTTCGTCAACTACAAGCCATCCTACTACGAGCAACTTCAAGTCGAGAGCTTCATCATCATCAACCCTAACTGATGAGACCGTCAAGACGAGTTCCTTCAAGTGTTTCACTTGCGGAGGCCGAGGCCACAAGTCCTATGAGTGCACCAACAAGCGAACCATGGTCTTCAACGATGATGGCACTTATGACTCCAGGAGTGAAGGAGAAATGGAAGCCCTTGAGCAAGTCGCCATGCACCGCCAAGTGAACAATGAAGAAGAACAAGTCTTTTGCGATGAAGACTCAAGTCCCGCCCTTGTTGTCTCAAAAGTCTTGACTCTCCAACATCACCAAGAAGAAGACCAAAGATGCCACATATTCCACACCAGGACGACATCAATGGATGATCCGTCAAGGTCATCATCGATGGAGGTAGTTGTCATAATCTCGCAAGTGAAGAACTTTGCTCCAAGCTCCAATTGCCCAAGATGAAGCATCCACATCCATACAAAGTGCAATGGCTTAGTGACTCCGGTACCATCCAAGTCGAGCACCGAGTACAAGTCTCCTTCAAAATCGGCGCCTACGAAGACATCTTGGAGTGCGACGTCGTTCCAATGACCGTTTGTCATATTCTCCTTGGACGGCCATGGCAATTCGATAGAGGAGTCGTCCACAACGGCCGAACGAACCACTACATCTTCAAGATGAAGGGCAAGCAGTACGTCCTCCGTCCAATGTCGCCAAGTCAAGTGATCGCCGACAAGTAAGCCACCCATCATGGATATCATAGTGAGAGAGCGAGCCACCAAAAAGAGAGTGAGCGCCACAAGCCCAAATTGAGTGCCTCCACGATGAGAGAAAACAAGAACCTAGTTCTATTTGCCACCAAACGTGAGATAAGAGAAGTGTGTGAGAACCCATCTAGTGTCCTACACTATGTCCTCGTGTGCAAGGACAATGCACCACAAACTAACACTTCTCACACTCTTCCTCTAGTGTTGTCTTCTATTTTGCAGGAATTTCACGATTTTTTCCCCAATGAGCTACCTCCGGGTCTACCTCCTCTACGAAGCATTGAGCACCGAATCGACCTCATCCCCGGAGCACCTCTTCCGAACAAAGCTCCATACCGCGTCAACCCTGAAGAAACCAAAGAAATGCAAAGGCAAGTAAAGCATCTCATAGACCATGGGCATGTGCGTGAAAGTTTGAGCCCTTGTGCCGTCCTGGTCATTCTTGTGCCAAAACATGATGGTAGCTTTCACATGTGCTCCGATTGTAGACCTATCAACGCTATCACTGTTCGCTATAGGTATCCAATTCCACGCCTAGATGATATGCTTGATGAGCTTAGCGGTGCCACTATCTTTTCCAAAATTGATCTTAAGAGTGGTTACTATCAAATCTGCATACAAGAGGGTGATGAATGGAAAACCGCCTTCAAAACCAAGTTTGGTTTGTATGAGTGGTTAGTCATGCCTATGGGTCTCTCGGAGGCACCGGGCACTTTTATGCGCCTTATGAATCATGTCTTTTGCCCTTATATTGGTATATTTGTTGTGGTTTACTTCAATGACATTCTTGTGTTTAGCAAATCTATCAAAGTGCATGTCACCCATGTCCGCACCGTTTTGCAAACTCTTAGAAAAGAGCGCCTCTATGCTAACATGGAGAAATGCCTTTTTGGTGTTGATAAGCTCGTTTTCTTGGGTTTTGTTGTTTCTTCTAAGGGTGTTCATGTTGATGAGTCCAAGATCAATGCTATTAAGACTTGGCCGCAACCAACCAACTTGCATCAAGTGTGTAGTTTTCTTGGCCTTGTGGGTTTCTATCGTCGCTTTGTGAAGGATTTTAGCACCATTGCTTCGCCTTTGCATGCTTTGAGCAAGAAGATTGCGCCTTTTGTTTGGGGACCATCCCAAGATACCACATTCAATGAGCTTAAGAATTTGCTTACTCATGCTCCCGTGCTTGCTTTACCCAACTTTGACAAGCCTTTTGACATTCATTGCGATGCTAGTGGTAATGGCATATGAGGTGTGTTAACGCAAGAGAAGCGCCCCATAGCTTACTTTAGTGAGAAACTTTCCGGAGCGCAACTCAATTACCCCATCTATGACAAAGAGCTATATGTTTTAGTCCGTGTTTTGCATGAATGGGAACATTACCTTCGTCCCCATGAGTTTATCATTCATACCGATCTTGAGACTCTCAAGTATCTTAAGGGTCAAACCAAGTTGAACAAGCGTCATGCTAAATGGAGTGAATTTATTGAGTATTTTCCTTATGTCATCAAGTACATCAAGGGTAAAGAAAACATCATAGCGCATGCTCTTTCCCGCATATGCATGCTTGTTACACAACTTGAGTTAGATGTCATTGGCTTCGAGCATACCAAAGACTTGTATGAGCATGATGCAACTTTTGCTACTCCTTATGCCAAGTGTTTGTCGCATACATCTTGGGAACGCTATTACATCAAAGATGGATATCTTATGTGAGCTAACAAAATTTGCATCCCCGAGTCTTCTCTTCGTTTATTGCTTTTGCAGGAATCTCATGGAGGAGGCTTAATGGGACATTCGGACACGACAAGACGTTCGCCACGCTCTCGAAGAACTACTTTTGGCCCAAGATGTTTCGGGACGTCAATCATTTCACCAACCGATGCTCTACATGTCGCAAAGCTAAGTCCAAAGCTCAATCTCATGGCCTCTACATGCCTCTACCAATTCCATACCAACCATGGGAAGACATTAGCATGGACTTTGTACTTGGTTTGCCTAGGACCCGAAATGGGAAAGATTCAATATTTTTTGTTGTGGACCATTTCTCAAAAATGACATATTTTATTCCTTGCAACAAGATAGACGATGCTTCACATGTTGCTAATCTCTTTTGTAGGGAAATATTGCGTCTACATGGAGTGCCAAAGACAATTGTCTCGGACCGCGACGTCAAGTTCCTAAGCTTCTTTTGGAAGACCCTATGCGCCAAGCTCGGAATCAAGCTACTCTTCTCCACGGCATACCATCCTCAAACCGACGGCCAAACGGAGGTGACCAACCGCACACTCTCTGCTCTACTTCGAGTACTCATCAAGAAGAACATCAAGGAGTGGGAGGAGTGCCTACCTATTGCCGAGTTCGCCTACAACCGAGCAAGACACTCAACAACCGGCAAGTCCCCCTTCGGGGCCGTCTACGGATTCAACTCATTGTTACCATTGGACATTCTTCCTCTACCACTCCAAGAGCGCATAAATTTGGATGCAAGTGCACGAGCGACCCATCTCAAGAAGGTGCATGAAGATACAAGAAACACCATCGAGCGCCAAGTACAACACCTTGCGACCAAGCTCAACGTCAACAAGCACCCTATGATATTCAACATTGGAGACCTCGTGTGGCTACACCTTCGCAAGGACCGCTTTCCTGAAGAACGCAAGTCCAAACTTCGACCACGCGTGGATGGACCATTCAAGGTGCTTGCACGCTACAACAACAACGCATACAAGATCGACATCCCTTGTGACAAGTACTCCGTGAGCGACATCTTCAACATCAAAGATCTCTCGCCCTACCATGGTGATGAGGATTTCGATCCGAGGAGGGATCTTCCCCAAGGGAGGGGAGATGATGCAGAGCATCCCAAGATTATCCCCATGGACGCACCTACACCTCCAATGACACCACTTGGACCAATGACACAAGCCCGATACAAGGCTATCGAAGATAAGGTGAAGTCACTCCTCTTTGAACTTCCACTTTCTATGCATGAGACATGGCTACTACCTAAGTCCGAGGTGTTGTGCATGATTAGGCACCAAGAGGACCCTCCCAAAGATGCGCATGAAGGTATACAAGTCCCCAAGTCCACGGATGAGGAGAACCAACGGAAGGAGCCAAGAACATCTCCCAGTCCCCGGACATCCGGCCAAGACCCCGAACATCCGGCCAAGACCCCGAACATCCGGCCCCTGGAGTGTCATCCACTACAGCAGCATAGCCGCCAGAAGCTACAGGCCCCGGACATCCGACCTCGATAGCCCGGACATCCGGCCTCTTCCGAGCCCCTAGACATCCAGCCACCAGCCCGGAAATCCAGCCCCTCCGAACCCGAGAGCAACAAATGCCACCACTCTAGCCCGGACATCCGGCCTCCCCAGCCCGGACATCCGGCGTCGCCTGAAAGCCCGGACATCCGGCCCAACCAGCCCGTTCATCCGGCCTCCCCTGTCTGCGCACAGTGAAGGGCCGAGGCCCGTGTATCCGTTCTCCCCCCTAGACTATATATACTCCACCTCGCCCAACTTTCTAGGTTTAGCAAAGGTTTAGCTCATGTTTGTGTGAGAGCTTTGCTCATCCACTTGGTTACCTTCTCCACGGAGATTCGAGCCTCCACCGGAGAAGATCCCCAAAGCGGATTCAAGACCCCTTTTAGGGAAGAACTCAAGACCTCCTCACGGAGAAGACCGGCTAACCTTGTATCGTCCTTAGTTGTCCGTGGATCATGTATCTTTCCTTATGTACTCGAGGATCTAGCACATGTGTGACTATTTCTTGTTGGTTGAGTGATTCTCTTGTGTTCTTTGCGGGATCCGCTCCTTTCGTGAAAGATCGGCCGATTAGGGTTTTACCCTACACCACAGACCTAGCTACCTCCTTAAAAAGGCAGGAGCTTACCAGTCCAACCCGGCGCGCACCGCTCAGTCGCTGACGTCTAATAAGCTTCGGCTGATGCATACGACGCATAACGCCCATACAATGCCCACGTGATGGTTAGTGCTATCAGTCCAGAGGCCCCTCGGATCAAATATCCAAATCATAGTGGATTAGGAACATGCAGCAACAAGCAGAGACTCACGAAAGATGTGACCCTATCGCCGAGTCTCAAGTGCTTGCGGCAAGGGCTAAGAATGCCTGACCATGCCAAGTAAGTATCTCGCGGGCACCTTCCAGGACAACCCGAGTCCACATCACTCGCAATTAAGCTCGCGCGGGTACCCCTTAGGGCTGACCCGTCTTTAGTAACATGGTTCAGTGTAAAGTCATAGTAACCATAGTAACTGTGTGTCTAACACCAAGGGAAACCCTGAGGAACCACCCTCGGTGGATTCCACTCGATGTAATCATCAAGGTGAACATAAGAGGAACCACCCTCGAGGTTCACACTTGAGGGGTTGCACGACAGAGTCGTATTGGAAGTGGTTAAGGAGGAAATCACCCTCGATGATTACGACCGAATAGCTACACTACAGAGATCTCATCAGGAGTGATGTATGATGTGTCACCCTCGGCACTCGATAGTAACTCTATAGAGTCGTAGAACTAGGGGGGTGATGTGCAGTGTCGGGACCTGGACGTCGATCACGTTGATCGAGTCATCGAACATAAATCGGGGTAACAAGGACAAGGTGGGGGTCACTGATGGATCACTAACTAACCTATTCTAAGAAGTTTAGGATAAGCAGGTAAGGTAACAATAAGCAGGTTACAAAAGCAGGCTATGCATCAGAATAGGAGCAAACAGTAACAGTAGCAAAATCTAATGCAAGCATGATGGAATGGGCGATATCGGGATGATCAAAGAGGGGGCTTGTCTAGAAGCTCTGCTGAAAAGGAAGAAGGGTCGTTGTCGACGTAGTCGATCACAGGGACGTCATCAACGGTCTTGGGGTCTACCGAAGAAGAAGAGAGGGAAGAAATAGTAAATACAGAGCAAACAGAGGCATGCCATGACAATAGACAAAGCTAGGGTGTTCTAACACGGTGCTACATGATACCGGCGAAGGGGGAAACATCCGGGAAAGTTTTCCCGAAGTTTGGCATTTTCGGACAGATGAATCGGAGGGGGACGGTTGAATTTTGCTATGCTAGGGACATGTAACAGATGAACGGAGAGCGTATTCCGATTCATCTCATCGTTCTAAGCAACTTTCATGTAGAAAACTTTTGCATTTGAGTTACGGTTTATTTTATATTATTTTCAAAGGTTTATAAGATTTTCTATTATTATTATTTCGAAAATAAACAGTAAATGCTACGGGTACACCGAAGTGTACCCAACATAATGGACATGTGGCTGACAGATGGGGCTAGAGGGCCTAGTTTGACCAAGTCAACAGAGACTAGTCAAGCAGTGAATAGTAGAAGTGGGCCCGCATGTCATCCTCACAGCAGCTAATCTAACAGTTAAAATTATTCTAGTTGTAATTAGGTTAATTAAACAAAGTTAATTAGTTAGTTAATTAACTTAATACTTAATTAACATTATTTTTATGTGTACTAGTATATTTATTTTTGTTTCTAGGGGCTGGGCCCCGCCTGTAAGTGTCCTAGGAGGCCAACTGGGGCGGGCGTAGCGGGGCGAAGGAGAGGCTAGCGCGGGCGCAGGCAGCGATGGCCTCGGCGAGGGGCGGCGAGTGGCGCCGGTAGCGGATGTAGCCGGCGATCGAGGCGGCCACTGGACCGAGCAGTCAGGAGGTCGGAGCGCCATGGGGAGACGGCGGTAGAGGCAGCGGCCGGGGCCAACCGCGAGCAGGGCACGAGGTGCAGCACGGGCAGCGCCGACCGGCACATGCAGGGCGGCGATGGCTGGCGAGCGGGGATGCAGGGCAGGGGCAGCGTCGGCTGTGGCATAGGGCAGCAGTAGTAATTAGCAAGGGAGCGGCAGCAGCTGTTCGCACATGAACACGTCACCGTGTACCCTCGACGCCGAGGGTGCTGCACTGCAGCTCATGTCGAAGGAGACCCGGCCGGAAGCGCGGTACGCAGGCAATTCGGCGGGCGCTTTTGAAGACCCGAAACCCCGCACGCCCGGGAGGGACCCCGTCTGGACGCGCGGCGGCTATGGGCTGCCCTAGGTCGACCTGATCGCCCCTAGGACCTCGAGGTTCGCCGCCCTACAGAGAAGGAGAATAGACGAAGAACGAGGAAGAAGAAGAACTGGGGTTGGGGAGAAAAGATAAAAGATAAAAAGTGCTAGATAATTTGATCGATTGTGTGTTGTTTAATCGGCCGTCACCCCTTAGATATATAAGAGGCGACTGGACTTCCCGTTCAAGGAAAAGGCTTGGATTCATGTCCAAAACCCTAATCGAATTCGGATTGGTTTTGTCCGAACTTTCCAAAACTGTTCGGTTTAAACTGGTTGCACCTTGCGGGTCCTTTTTGTGGTGGTAAACAATCTCGGATGGAAACGAGCCCAAAAGCAATCTTGACCGTCTCGACGAGACGAACAACTTTCATGTTGAACGTTTTTCGATTTGAGGCCATCTTCTCGGCCAAAACGGTCACGCAGAACACCTGTTCGCTCGCGCTACCCATCAGACCTATGTGTGGTGGGGCGCGCCATATCTCGCCTCGTGAGAGGGCTGTACTCCGATAGCTCTAACTTTTGCATATGAACTCGGATTGGGATGATTTTTATATGAAATTCAACCGTTTCGACGAGACGAAGACAATTCGTGTTGATCGTTTTTCCATATGAGGACATATTAATTGTGTTTCAAGCCATACTTTAATCTGGTGTCAACATGAGCATCTCTGAAATTGTTATAACTTTTCCATCCGAACTCCACTTTAGACCATCTTCATATTCATCTTGATATTCTCGAAGAGAGCCATCTCATAGTGACTTTCAATAGTAAGTTTGAATTACTCTTGACATAGCTTCAAGCCACTCTTTATAAACGTGCCACTTTTGAGCGTCAACACATGCCCCCCTGTTTTTCGGCAAAGCTAGCGTGCCGAAAAATAACTTGTACCAAGTTTGTTCTAAGGAAGATGTCAACACTCCATCAGCCATTTATATGTCCTTAGGACGATAAGTATATATCAACCATGTCTTGTGTGAACTTTCTGATGCAAATTTGGGTGAAACCTTCTCAGCTTCATTTAACAATCCGGTGATAAAGTACCATAGATATGTATCTCAAGGTCATCCTCCGAACCATATTGTTCACCCTTTTGCTAGGATTTTGTAGATAATCAACCATACTTTCTCCAATCCTTACTTTCGCCTGATGACGAATTCCATGGCATAGGCATTAATGGCATAGTTGAAGAATATGGATAATGTGTAGACCAAAGATGTTGAAACCTTCAGCTTGGTCCTTCATAGTTTTCACTCTTTTCCTTCTTCACCTTGGCCGCACTTCTTGTAATGGAAGCTTGCACATAATTCTTATTTTGAGCACTTCCTTTGGGAACCCATGCCATGTTCCTTTCTTCAAGTTCTTGTGCACTAAGTTTTTGTAATTTCTTCTTTTGCCAATACGATAAGCTGAGCAGGCATCTCGGTTGTGATTCTGTTTTGACCAGTGGCAATTCCTTTTTGGCCTTGTGCACTCTCAACTTCTTTTCTTCAGATTTGGCACTTCGACTCTCAATAATTGGTTGCTTTGTCTCATTGTCTTTAGTAGCCAATGTCAACACATTAATTGGCTCTTTTTCATTTGAGATCAAATCTGAAGTTGCACTCTTACGACCATCTCTTTTAACACGGTAAACTTGCTTGACCACCTCTTTCTTCTTCCTTGAGCTTTGCACCGATTCCTTATGATTGAAACGGTCTTTAACATGTGATTGTTCAAATGTTGATCTTCTTGGAGCTGCATAATATTGGTGAGATTGTCTAAAATAAGATGGAGAATGTGCCCTTATATCATACCTATCCCATGAGGAATATGGATCTATATGAGCATAGGGAGGCATCCATGGCATTGGCATTGGCGGCCTAAAATAAGGATATGAATATGTTGCATTAAAATTCTCACTTTGCCAATACCAATCCTCATATTTGCGCCTTGGGGGTGATCTTGGTTTCTTTGCATGATTTGGCCGATAAGCATTCTTCTCTTCAATCTTCTTTTGATATTTATCCAATAGTTTAGCGAAGGTGATTTTTGATCTCTTACACTTGCGCTTATTTCGACATTTGTTTTCTTTTGGTTTGCTTTCATCGATCATTGGATTTTCTTGCTGCCCCCTAGTCCTTGGCGTCTCCACTGTAGCTTCGATGGAATTCTTGCCCTTAAGATTATGTTCATTATGCTCTTCAACAACTTCTTTACTTGAAAGCTTGATCCCATCACCTGGAGTTTTTACCTTCTCTTTAAATGGATCGGCTTGAAGCAGCCGATGCAAAAACGTTTTGCCATCGGGACCAATCAGAATAGACTGTTCATCTCTTGGTATTTCAACAAGCTTCAATCATCCTTTTTCAATGGCCGATTTAACTATTTGACGAAACATGTTGCAATCCTCAAAATTATGCTTGGACGAATCATGCAACTTACAATACATTCGTCCTTGGATTGATGGCTTAACATGGTGATCAAGAATTGTAATGTAATTATTTTTCAGCAACAAATCAAATATTTGACCACACATGCTTGAATTGAAGGTATACTTCTTGTTTTCTAGCCGATCGTGTTGTGAGAACGGCTTTGGACTTAAGCAAACGAATGGTTCAGATTTTGCATCACCCCATTCGGCTATGCATTGTATTTTGCACTCTATCTCCGATGTCTTTGGATAAGAAACTATACTGGCATCAGTTTGCTCAGAAGATTTTAACCTTGGCTTTAAATTTCTGAAACGAAAATAGCTAGAACACACATGTCTCAATTGAGACCAAGTGTAAGCCAAGTAAGAAATAAGCAGAGCTACCCAATTAGATATGAGCTTTAGATAAAGCAATGGGGAAAGCCTTGGCTGCAATAATTTTTCGCAATCGGTCTTTCTGAATGGTGCAATATGTTGACCGATATGCTTTGTGACAATCTTATTGCTAACCGATAAATTACCCTTCTTCATTGGTCTCTCAATATTTCTTATGAAGATTTTTCTAATATATGCATCAACAACTAAGTCATGACCAAATCTGAAAATAGGTAAATTAATTGCTAGACATACCTCTTCAAATATGTTGGGAGAGCATGATGATGGTGTGACTTGAAGAATATCTTGCTCCGCCTTCGGATAGCTCCCCAGCGCCTTGTCATCATCTTTCTCTTGATTTCGTGCATCATTAGTTTGAAGAACTTCGTCCACCAAACTTTCTTCGGCCACTTGTTCTTGTTCTTGAAGCTCATCAATTTCTATGGCATGAAACTCATAGGGAAGGAAGTAGGTTCCATTAACTTCAGAAAAATCAAGTACGGCTGTCTTGCTATACTTTCCATGCCCTTTCTCAACAATGTTTGCCTCTTTGGATTTGTTGGATTCGGAATATATACTACTTGATTCGGCTTTTTCAACCAAAGCACTTTTAGTTTCCGAATCATCATTCTTTTCATCTGTTATATCAATTGGCAACACTTCTTTTCTTTGAGCTAATTCCCTATTAATTCTCTCTTGGCGAAGTACTTGCACCCTATCGCGCAAAGCTTTAACTCCCCTCTCAATCTTAGCCCGCTCTAGATTAGTTTGCCTCCCAATGCTTTTAGAATCTTTCGGCAATGAAGTATTAGTGTTGCCGAAATTTTGCAATTGTGTAGGGGGTGTATAATATGCTATGGTACTAGTTGGAGGTGTATGCACTGCTGTATAACCATATGCTCCTTCGCCAATTCTATCAATGCATGTAGTTTCATCTTCTTGCAAAACTCTAGCCTTTATTGCAACATAATCAGGAAACAACCCCTTTTCATATTGTTCAAGGCAAAGAGCACTAATTTTGTTGTTTTGTGCCAAGCTCTTTTTTAACGTAGCCGCAAGTGCTTTCGGAAGGGATTTCTCCATAATACTTTCAGATTCTTTCGGCAATGATTCATGAGTGTTGCCGAAATTCTCGAATTGCGTAGAGTATGCATTATATGCTACAGTATTTGATGACGGCACATGTGTTCCTGTAAAATTTTCTCTTATTCGGCTATGACCATGAAGATGCGGGGCCGAATTATGAAGATCTACAGTTGCATACGGTGCTGAAAAATTACTAAAATGAGGTGTAGCATATGATGGTTGAGAGTAACTGGCCGAATAGCTAGTAGTAGCATGGCCAATTCTCCCATCCATCAGCAAGGTTGGATTCACATACTGCAAATTACTTGCCAATGAATAAAAAGGTGAAACACTTTCTTCTATGCTATTGGAAATTTTAACATGAGGTGTTTCAAGTTGATTAACCGAACCCATCATGTTGTTCATCGGCATATGGATTTGTGGGGTTGGCGATGCATGAGAGTTAGGATACATATGTTGTATGTTACTAGTTTCATAAGAAGTTGAAACATGTAAATTACTTTGAATCGGCCTATGCACGTAATTAGATGCATTATTGAAAAAACTAGGGATGGCCCATAGAGTATAATCATTGAACGATCTAGTAACATCATATGAATTATCTGCATCTACAGTAGGGAATTGGGTATTCATATTACCTTTGTAGATTGCAAACCCTAGATGACGATCTCTTCGTAGCAAGAATAGGCCGGAGACCATTCAAAGCTTTGTCCCCAGCGGAGTCGCCAAAAAGTGTGTTCGCACACGAACACGTCACCGTGTACCCTCGACGCCGAGGGTGATGCACCGCAGCTCATGTCGAAGGAGACCCGGCCGGAAGCACGATACGCAGGCAATCCGGCGGGCGCTTTTGAAGACCTGGAACCTCGCATGCCCGGTAGTGTTCGGCGACAATCAAGGTCAAGCCATAAACACTTCGGCTAATGTTATGAATGGCCCATCATTTAATACAGTCATCGGATTGCTGACTAGTTTACACTTATTGTGACAGTCAGTTTTCGGCTTTCTCCACTGAGGTGCTTAACCAAGTGAGCTGGAAGCACAATCGCAGTGGTTCTCCCTGTGCAAACCTAGCCGAACAGAGCGGAACGTAGGAGGCAAGCGCAGGAGCCGGGCAACCCAACTATTGACCGAAGACACAATTTGACACCAATGCATATATAGCAATATCCGAGAATGTTTTTGCCGAATATATAAAGGTGTCCGGCGTTGCACTGCGAGACTTGTGCTGAAAAGACACAAAAAGTGCCAAAAGCTTGAAAAACCAAAAAACGTCAGTAAAAACATGACGTCCGAACAAGATCAAGTGTTCGGTGCCAATCCGAAAATTGGAAGAGAAAGAAAAAATTGTGCTTCTGTCGTGTTTTGACAACGACCAAGAAGAAAACACATTTACAGCTCATATATAAATATTAAGAGCCCCCAAGTGACTTGGGTAAGAATTTTATGTATAATGATTGTGTGTACCGAAGTACTTGTATCATATTTGTGTTCACCCGAACTTTAAACGCGTCTTAACCGACCGTCGGCTTCTCCCTCTTCGGCCAAGGGCCGAAAAGTGTCATGTACTCCGCCCGTCGAGAGTATCGACGGTGTTCCCGATGACCAGGCAATCAGGCCATGAGGCTGTAACAGACAAAGCGCGCTCAGGGAACTTATGCTATATTACTAACAAAGTGTAAGAAGCATCTTCGAAGAAAATAGTACCCCCACCGATACCTTTCTTCGGTGCTCATTATTACTATGAGACTTGTGCAATAGATTTTTTGTACTCATGAGTCCCGTTGTGTGCCGACCATGATTGAAAACAATAAAAGCGCTAGCTTTTGGCTTCACCCAGTCTGAGGTCAGAGCTCGGATGACCCGGTCGTGACAATCGCAGAGGTGCTCCCTTTACTCCCCAGCCGAACAATCAGGAACGTAGGGGTAAGCACAGGAGCCAGGCAACCCAGCTTGCAAATCACTTATGTCAATATGGTGCATATTGTGGCATAATACAGAACAAGGAACGAAGCCGTACAAGTATAATCATATGCAAGAGGAAAAGCTCCGTCAAGGGAGCCCCCGAATAAACGGGGTATTTGAATTTGCATGTCACAAACAAAGTTTTGACAAGGAGATTTTTTACAAGCAACTTTTTTCCAAAAAAGTATAATGCTTGGTCGAACCGAACACAAGTTAAAAATTAAAACTTTGAGCATGAAAGCGACTTAGCTGGTTAATGTGTTCGGCATTGATGACACGGTCCGAGCTTGATGCAGGATAAGGTTCCATCCCCCAAGCCGGTCCCGAGGTGGCGGAGCGGAGAGCTCGACACGCCGAAATAGTGACATAACACGGTCAATGCAGGCCGGCAGAGTGATGCCGAAGTCCCCGGCATGGGGTAATGAAGTGTTGACGAAGCCCCCCGTCTAGCCGAGGTGGCGTGGTATGTCAGTACGCCGAGTTGACGATACTGCCCAACCCGGATCATTTTCCTGTGCACAAAAAATAGTGCAAACCGGAGATGATAATAATAATAATGATAATAAAAAAATGTTGCATAATAAATAATTTATGCAAAGTGAGTAATAAAAGAAATATGGCCTGGCGCCGAAGTCAATGTCGATGCAGGGCATCGGCGTGATGCAGTAAAGGCGTGGCAAAGCCTGAATTCACAGGTCGGTCCGAGTTCCGGATGCGGCATTCACCGGACTATGTACAGAGACTGACCGAACCACAATGCGACCTTCGTTAATGCGGCCACCATTTGATAGACCTGTGTACATATGATGGACAAGCCAGAGTAATAATTCCCTGGGAAAAATGAACCCAAACAAAAAATACTGGGATTAATAGCACCTGGTTTATTTGTTGTAGCAATCCGAAGGAAGGTGATTCCCGAAATTGGGACTCGATCCGCACACCCATTGCCTGATGGGCGATAAAACGACAGCATGGCAATGCTGGCAAAGGTTGGCTCGCCGAGGCAAAGCCCTCGGTCCATCTAACGTGACGGAGCTGGTCGGCTAGTGACACCGAAGTGTCCGGAGTAGGTTGATGAAGAGATGGCGAAGCCCCCGGTCCAGCCGAGATGTCGAAGCCTTGATGTCAGCTGATGAGTCGAAGTAGGTCGGCGTGATGGACACCAGCTTGAAGAAGCAATAGTGCGGCCCTGCCGATGCAGGTCGTGACGTGGTCGATGCCGGCTTGATGAAGAGACCGTGCGACGATGCCGGTATGCCCGCTCCGTGTAATCCGTGGGGCGGCGATGTTGGTGATGATTTATCCTTCGCGATCCCGGACTCTTGTTCGGCTTGCCGAAATGATGATCTGAAGAATTTGAGTTCGGCTCAACAAAGTGACGACGTGTCTAGCACATGTCGGCAACCGTGGAGCAATATTGCCGGACTGGTTTGACACCAGAATGATGTTCAAGATCATGTTCAAAAGATCTTAAAGTTGGTGGGATGTGTTCGGGAACAAAACACAATACCCCATACAAAACTTCCTTCAAAAGGGATGTCCGAAATCCCGTTCATAAAAAAGACGAACTCGGGTCAGATTCGTTTTCGCGCAGAAAACAGATCCGAAAAGTGATGCACTAATCGGAAGGTTCCCGGAGTTTGGACGGTCGTATCAAGCTGAAATTTTGAGAGGTGGTAGATATAGGAATTCTTCAGCCGATCAACGGTTGGATTTTCCAAAGGACGTCCGAGCTAGAAGCTGGACACCACGCCCTAAACTCGTCAAGATTCTCGTCCAGATTTGACAGGGCTCCGGTATATCGTGAATTGCCAGAGATTCTCCATCGGAACTCAACGAAATTTTCCAGGGTTGTTGTAGACTCAATTCCGCACAATTCCACCGAAGTAATCGTTAAAAATACATTTGAGGAGGCGGTGGCGGCGGACACAAGTTTGCTGTCCAGAAAAACAGCACGGTCGCCCGAGGGCAATGTTGATGTTGAGCCCCCGGGCTCCCTGGATGATTCCTCCATGATCTTGATAGAGATCGGAGTTGATGTTTATAAAGGACCTCATCCGAACATGACGATCGGAGGTAGGGCGCAGTCCTTAGTCGAACCAAGGTGACCAGTCGAGCTGGTGACGAAGATGCTGAAGTCGCAGTTGATCTGCAGGCGAGCCATCAACCTTTTGCCGAACACACAGCAGAACTCTCAATGAAAGCAACAATGTCGGTGTCAAAACTGGCGGATCTCGGGTAGGGGGTCCCGAACTATGCGTCTAAGGCGGATGGTAATAGGAGGCAGGGGACACGATGTTTTACCCAGGTTCGGGCCCTCTTGATGGAGGTAAAACCCTACGTCGTGCTTGATTTATTCTTGATGATATGAGTATTACAAGAGTTGATCTACCACGAGATCGGAGAGGCTAAACCCTAGAGCTAGCCTATGGTATGGTTGTTGTATATCATCTATCGACTAGCCTGACCTCGGTTTATATAATGCATCAGAGGCCTAGGATAACAAGAGTCCTAGCCGAATACACCGGTGGGGAGGAGTCCTTGCCTTGATCACCAAGTCTTGTGGAATGTTCCATGTATGCGGCAGCTGTCGAAACTGACCCATGAGTATACGACCATGGGGGTCCTCGGCCCAATCTAATAGATCGGGAGACGACGTGGTGAGTACCCCCTAGTCCACGACACCATCAACCCCGTCTAGACGCGCGGCAGCTATGGGCTGCCCTAGGTCGACCTGATCGCCCCTAGGGCCTCGAGGTTCGCCGCCCTGCAAAGAAGGAGAACAGACGAAGAACGAGGAAGAAGAAGAACTAGGATTAGGGAGAAAAGATAAAAGATAAAAAATGCTAGATAATTTGATCGATTGTGTGTTGTTTAATTGGCCGTCACCCCTTAGAGATATAAGAGGTGGCTGGACTTCCCGTGCAAGGAAAAGTCTTGGATTCATGTCCAAAACCCTAATTGAATTCAGATTGGTTTTGTCCGAATTTTCCAAAACTGTTCGGTTTAAACTGGATGCACCTTGCGGGTCCTTTTTGTGGTGGTAAACAATCTCAGATGGAAACGAGCCCAAAAGCAATCTTGACCGTTTCGACGAGATGAACAACTTCCATGGTGAACGTTTTTCGATTTGAGGCCATCTTCTGGACCAAAACGGTCACGCAGAACACCTGTTCGCTCGCGCTACCTATCAGACCTATGTGTGGTGGGGCGCGCCACATCTCGCCTCGTGAGAGGGTTGTACTCCGGTAGGTCTAACTTTTGCATATGAACTCGGATTGGGACGATTTTTATATCAAAATCGACCGTTTCAACGATACGAAGACAACTTGTGTTGATCATTTTTCCATATGAGGACATATTAATTGCGTCTCAAGCCATTCTTTAATCTGGTGTCAACATGAGCATCTCTAAAGTTGTTATAACTTTTCCATCCGAACTCCATTTTAGACCATCTTCATATTCATCTTGATCTTCTCGAAGAGAGCCATCTCATAGTGACTTTCAATAGTAAGTTTGAATTACTCTTGACATAGCTTCAAGCCACTCTTTATAAACGTGCCACTTTTGAGCTTCAACAACAACGTAGCACCAACAGCGCAGCAATGGCGGCATGCTCAGGAGCGAGCAGCAGGAACGCGGTGAGCGACGCGGGGGCAGGCACGACTGTGGAGAGGCGGGGCGCACTTGGGCGTGGCCACGAGCGGCTCATGTGGCCAGGCCGTGGCCCGGACGCAACCAGGGGCCGGGGATGCATGACCACAGGCGCGGCGCCCGTGAGCTGGGGCGCGGTGGTGATGGCGGCCTATGGCAACGGAAATGTACGAGAGAGGAAGGGGAAAGAAGCGGTGGCTCACCGGGAGCCGTAGGGAGGTGGTAATGTGCTCGAAGAGGCGCGGAGCGTCCGGAATCGACGGTGACAGACGGCGGCGATCTGAGGAAGGAGAAGAAGATAGCGGCAGTGTAGAGGCTACCCGTCTTGTTCCGTTTGGTGTAGTCGACAGAGTTGACGTCGGGGGA
>NC_041386.1:645588321-645673575 GCF_002162155.2 Triticum dicoccoides
CGAGCACGTCGGCGAGGCAAACGGGAGGCGGTGGCCGCGGAATCGACGCGGACACAGTGACGATGGCGCTCGGCCATTGTGGGAAAGATGGAGTGAGCGAGAGGAGGGAGAGAGCGGGCAAGTGGGCGAGTGGATGTGGCGGATGCTGGAGAAATATCTGGGGGGAGGCCTCGGTGGAGGCCTTATCCTCTCCGAGCGTCGCCGGCGAGGTGGTCGGAGCAGCCATGCCCCTGTAGCGATCGAGACAGAGGAACATGAAGGGAGGGGGGAGCGACCGAGAGGGCAAGGTGGGCCGGCTGGGTCGAGTCTACAGGGCTAGGCCCAGTGGGAGTCAAAGGGGGTTTTCTTTTTCTTTTGCTTCTTTTCTTTTTCTTTTAGCTAGCAAAAGTATTTTGTCCAAAGTGGGACTGGGCCAGATAAATACCTCGCATTTACTAGCACTGCCACAAAAAGTTTGGGAGGCTTTCGAGTTTCTTTGAAATTTTTCATAAATGGAAAGGCATTTAAATGATTGTTTAAGCCACTGTTATATTCAAAAAGGGATTTAAACACTTCACAAAAGTGTTGGGTCACCACCATAATTTGTTATGGAATATCAGCAACACTTTGAACATTTTAGTTTGCATGTTTGAGAAATTTGAATTTTGGACTTTAGTTTGAACTTGAATTAGAACTAAGATTTGGATCAAGCGAGGATTAGCAATAGTAATGTGATGACAAGGCACCATAGAAGAGGATTACTGTAGCTTAACTATCCGGGCGTCACACAACGGCAGGCCACGACGCAACAAACACAAGCGTCGAAGCAACAATGAAGATACTGAAGACACGATGGTGAACGCCGGATTTAGTGGCGCTAAATCTGTTCAGTGGAAGAAGCCATTCAAAGGAAATAAGGATGGCGCATCCAACTTGGACAAAATACTTGATCTGCCTTGCCAGATTCATGGAACCCCTGATAAGCGTGCCAACCACTCCAACAGAAATTGTCGGGTCTTTAAACAAGTCGGTAAGTTAAACACCGAACATAAGGGGAAAGGACCACCAAGCTAGGACGATGAAGAGCCCCGCCCACCGAACATAGGGGGGAAAAGAAATTTGCCCCTGAGGTGAAAACGATGAACATGATCTACATCACGCATATCCCCAAGAGGGAATGCAAACGTGCGCTAAGGGACGTCTACGCCGTAGATCCTGTCGCCCCTAAATTCAACCCATGGTCGGCTTGTTCGATCACCTTCGATCGCAGGGACCACCCGACCAGTATCCTCCATGGAGGTTCGGCAACTCTGGTCCTCGATCCAATCATTAACGGATACCATCTCACTAGAGTCCTCATGGACGGCGGGAGCAGTCTTAACTTGATTTATCAAGACACGGTATGTAAAATGGGTATTGACCCATCAAGAATCAAGCCTACTAACACCACCTTTAAAGGAGTGATACCCGACGTAGAAGCCCGCTGCACAGGCTCAATAACATTGGAAGTAGTCTTCGGTTCACCGGATAACTTCCGAAGCGAAGACTTGATCTTTGACGTCGTCCCCTTCCGCAGTGGTTATCATGCACTGCTCGGATGAACCGCCTTCGCCCGCTTCAATGTGGTCCCGCATTATGCTTACATAAAGCTCAAAATGCCCGGTCCCCGCAGCGTTGATACATCTCCAACGTGTGTATAATTTTTTATTGTTCCATGCTATTATATTATCATTCTTGGATGTTTTATAATCATTTTGTATCATTCTTTGGGACTAAGCTATTGACATAGTGCCAAGTGCTAGTTGTTGTTTTTTTGCATGTTTTTTACATCGCGAAAAATCAATATCAAATGGAGTCCAAACACCGCGGAACTTTTTGGAGAATTTTTATGGACCTGAACACACATGATGGGCCAGAGCAGCACCTGGGGGTGCCCCAAGGGGGCACAACCCACCAGGGCGCGCCTGGGGGCCCAGGCCCGCCCAGGTCGGTTGTGCCCACCTCGGTGGCCCCACGCACACCCTCTTTACCCTATAAATTCCCAAATATTCCGAAAACCCTAGGGGTTAACCTAGATCAGAAGTTCCACCGCCGCAAGGCTCTGTAGCCACCGAAAACCAATCTAGACCCCGTTCCGACACCCTGCCGGAGGGGGGAATCATCTCTGGTGGCCATCTTCATCATCTCGGCGGCCACCACGATGAGGAGGGAGTAGTCCACCCTCGGGGCTGAGGGTTTGTACTAGTAGCTATGTGTTTAATCTCTCTTTCTCTCTCTCTCTCTCTCTCATGTTCTTGAGATGTCACGATCTTGATGTATCGCGGGCTTGGTTAATATAGTCAGATCATATGGTGTTTTCCCCTCTCTATATTGTTGTGATGAATTGAGTTTTTCCCTTTGAGATTTCATTGTTATCGGATTGAATACTTATATGGATTTGAGAACACTTGATATATGTCTTGCAATTGAATATTCGTGGTGACAATGGGGTATCTTATTGGTTCACTTGATATATGTTTTGGCACTCAACTCCCAGATTCCCGAGGTGACATTGGGATAATCTATGCATAGGGGTTGATGCACATTCTTGTCCTTGTTTCTCCGGTAGAAATCTTGGGGCACTCTTTTAAGTTCTTTGTGTTGGATTGAATATTATGAATCTGAATTTGCTCTGGTGTTATTTTAGTACGAACTCTAGGATAGATCGAACGGAAAGAATAGCTTAGTGTTATTTTAGTACGGACTCTTGAATAGATTGATCGGAAAGAATAGCTTTGAGGTGGTTTCGTACCCTACGAACAATTCTGTCTTATGTTCTCCGCTAGATAGGAACTTTGAGTGATTCTTCGTTGCACGTTGAGGGACAGTTATATGATCCAATTATATTAGTATTGTTGAGAGGTTGCACTAGCGAAAGTACGGACCCTAGGCCTCATTTTCAAGCATTGCAATACCGTTTTTGTGCCCGTTTACTATTTGCTACCTTGCTGTTTTTATTTATTCAGCTTATAAAAAAATATTTCTACCATCAATATTACACTTTTATCACCATCTCTTTGCCGAACTAGTGCACCTATACAATTTGCCATTGTATTGGGTGTGTTGGGGACACAAGAGATTTCTTGTATTTGGTTGCGGGATCATTTGAGAGAGACCATCTTCATCCTACACCTCCCACAGAATGATAAACCTTAGGTTATACACTTGAGGGAAAATAGCTACTCTCCTACAAAACTCTGCGCTTGGAGGCCCAACACGAGTCTACAACAATAAAGTTGCGTAGTAGACATCAGGCGTTATCACAGTCAATGGAAAGACGAAGCGCTCCCTCCGAACTAAGGAGCACACCGCGGCCCTCGCGGCCGAAGTGCAGAGCGGCCTCCCTAGGCCGAACACGTCATCGGCCATCAAGCCCCCGGACACTGTTAAACGCGTCTGGTATACTATGCATGATGATAGCTCGGCGACTCCAGAGCTAGGCTAGCAGTTTTGCCTCCGTCGAGCGCCACACACATCTGCGTCATATGTACTGCGTGTGCATAATTACACACTCAAAATACCCCGGGCAATGACGGATGCACAATACGGATAAGTCCATAGTGCGGCTCGACCCTATGTGACCTTGCCCCTTTTTTCCTTTGATCTTTTTTCTCTCAAATACCACATGTGCATTAAAGTCTAGCTACTTCACGTTCATGCAGGGACTCTTTTCGGGCCCATTTTTGTATAAACGACCATGGACCGTTTCTTTCAAGGAATATTTTCCACAAGGATGAAAGCGATGCAGACGTGCGGCAGGGCATCAATGAGATATTCAAGACCATCTTTTTAGGCCCCATATACAGCTTTCCCTTGTGTACACATTTTGGCATGTAAAATAGCCTTGGCACTATCTGTAATAGCACGTCTTGACGTATCAAACAGATTACAAGGAAAACAAGTTTTCACCAACCCTCGTTCGGTCTTGGTTTGTTTCATAATCTGCATTCCTCATTTGTGCTAAGATTGCCACATATACATTCTGGTATAGATTCAATACCAGGGGCTCTATTCAGCCACACATACGTTCAAGAAAGAAAAGTCCGAATAATTTTATAAGTACACTTCCGCGTTCCGAATATTGCATTATATGCATCTGTAACAGCCCCAAAATTGGGTTATCAATTTTTGTGCTGTTATTCCTTCCTGGCACTCATGTTTCAAAATTTTCTCCTGAGTTTGCTAAGATGACTCTGACAATTCTTGTCATTTTCAACCTTTCAAAAACCTTGCTCATGTATTTGTCAATGTGAAAGCCCTCATCTGCATCATCCCAACTCTCTCAAACCCTAATTCCAAATTTTTGGAATTTGTATATGTCCTTTGTGGTTACAAAGGAGCCATCATTTTCTTTGATCTGTTGACCCTCCCTTTTGTTCCCAGAGATCCTCCTATCTTTCTGATCCTTGGATGTGCAACAATATTGCTAAGTCCCATGCAATATTCTTGACTGCGATTTATCCCTTTTCTTGCCTTTCTGAGGAATAAAATCCAAAGGCATAACTAGCCATCTCCTAAATTCATGAGAATTTTTGTAATTGATGCTTATGCCTAATCCAAGCTCTGGAAAATTTATTGGCCATAATTAAATAAGGAAAATTGTCTTTTCCTATTTAATGCCAATATTGCATTTCTGCCATTTTTCCAAAGGAACTACTATTTTTATAGTAGAGAAAATTCCCACATAAATTGTGGAGCTTGTCCTTACTATATAATCACTAGTTCCATCCTTATCTCATGTTCCACAGATCAAAAATTGGGCACATGATACAATGCAGATTTCTGCCTTCTCTGAAATTTTGCAAAGGGAGTGCTTTATTCCTAATTCTAATTGATCTATAATTTTGCAGGGTGATTAACATTGTTAAATAATACATGGATGCCAAATATGAGCTCAACCCATTCATCCTAGCTCCCTATGCAATTTTTCAAAGTTTCTGACTAGAACACAACTTTGTGAAGGAAGTACATTCATAGAGTTTCCAAATAGGATGAAACTTTTCCATACTCTCAAGTATCTCAAATAATTAGGCTCCACCTAAATTTAGTTCATTTCCTTGAACTATGTGAGCACAGGAGCAATTCTTGGGTTCTTTCAAAACTTCCAATTTGTGAAGAAAGTATATTTTATCTTGCTCCATCTCGGCTGAAACTTTTTCCAGACCTTATACTATCCTTATGATCCATATCCACAAAGTTTTGGCTCATTTCTATTAGCCATTTGTCCTGAGGATTTTTCTGAAGTTTTTGGACAGAAATGATAGCTCTGAAGGAAGTACCAGTTTGGTGAGTCCATTTGGTATGAAATTTTTACAGCACCACGGTATGTCCAAATCATAAGGCTTTGCCAAGTTTTAGCTTAATTCATCACTCCTACTAAGTGCTCCTCCATGATTTAATTTTTGGGTCAGATTTAGCAATTGTACAACAACTATGGTAAATGGTTGCCCATTTTACCTCATAAATTACCAGGACCGTAGTCCTTGTTACCCTAAGCCTACGAGACATCCATTTTACCATTTAACCTCTCTGGTTTTATCTCTAAGATGTTTCCATGTTTGCAACAACAAACTTGTGGAGCTTGGTTTACTCAGATCAATTTGTCTCTGCCCGTTTCTTTACCATAGTAACACTCAAGTTACGAAGGACTACGTGGTAGACATGAGCAGGCCTCAGTAAAAACTCCAGAGCATGCCATGTCAATGGTGACTATGAGGGTAGCCAGCCAAAACGGTGGTCTAGCCACTGTTCGCGTCGGCATCCCTGCTCCGACCATCTCTGACCTCTCCATTAATGTCCTACAGCTCCCCCTCGACGTCGTATTCCCCCTGGACCTTTGCCCCCCTTCGCTTTCTTCTCCGGCGAGCCATGCCAGCGACCGAAATAGTGCGCTCCTATGCATCGTCGCCTTCCTCCCCGGTGTCCTCTTCCTCCGTTCGTCCGCGAGCTTTGCTCGATTCCGTGAGCCTCTGGCGCTCGCCCGCTCCCTCCTCGTCGGCTTCCACCTTCCCCCCGTGACTGCTGCTGTCGGCAAAGCCTCAGCCGGAAGCGCTGGGCGAAGACCAGCTCGGGTGCCTTTGCCCCGGCTATAAATAGCCCGCCCTCGAGCCTCTGGAGATCATCAGCAGCCTGTCCCCACCTCTCTACGCCTCCCCAACCCCTCTTCTCGTCCTCGAAGTCGCTCCTCAACCACCATCGCCGCCGTGGTCGCGACCTCGGGTCTCGCCGGATTCCGGCGATGCCATGCTTCCCTCTCTGTTCCTCCACCACCACCGCATCCCCATGCTCCAGAGAGCCACCCCATAGCCTCGGCCTCCTCTCTCCCTCCCTAGAACCCCGTTTTCACCCGAGCCCGAAGCCCCTCTCTGCTGCGTGCCCTGCTGTTTCTTCTCCCGCGCTCCTCACCGGCTACAGAGCCCACCATGAGATGCGCCTTGTCCTCCTAAGCTCGTGGGTAGGTTGGCCATTGCGAGAGGTGGCCGGACGCGCAGGCGATCGTTGTCGGGGCGATCCCCTCCTGCTTCCTCGCACGACCCCGAGCGTGAGGAAGAAGAAGGCCAGGCGGACCCCGCCCCGTGTTGACCCCGCCTCTTGGCCCCGCCTGTCGGCCTCTGCACGCTGACCGGGCCGGCTCGCTGACCTGGCGTAAGTGGAGACGCCCCGCGAGAATGTGCTTTCGTTTTGCGAAAGCGTATTTCATCGCGGCTTCAGAGAGAAAGGCGTTTTCGCTTTCTGAAAACGTACTTTCTGCCGCCTGCGGTCAGTAATGCACTTTCCCTTCTCTGAAAACGTATTTTCCTTAGTGCGCTTTCTGTTTTAACCGACAAGGGCCTGTCTGTGAATATTTATTTTACAGATTAGTCCCTGTCATTCAAACGGCCGTATCTTTGCAACCACAACTCCGATTGAGGTGATTCCAACGCTCACGTTCTCTGTTCGTCGAGCTCTTTCTGTTGGTGTCATTTTCATAATGTTTTCACATAGTGAAAATGACCATTTTCCCTTGTCCATAAACAGCCCCCTTCGAGGGAGAACTGTTCCGGCAAATCTTTCCGCAATCGTTCCACACTTCTTCCCGAAGTATTTGTCGACCCCAGGCAAGCCAACCTCTTATCATGAGCCCCGAACCTGCATGTTGACTTTGCTTGAACCTTGTGTGTGTGTAGTTGCAGTTGTTTCATATCATTTTCGTCTGTAGTTATTCCATTATGCCTGTCATGCATGCTTGTGTTTTCATGATATCGTTTGCCATGCTACTTAGAATGTTGTTATTGATAATGCCATGTAACTACTCTACTTTATTTGCATGTCATCATTATAAAATGTTATGAGGTTTGTAATGCACCATTGATATGCTATTACTTGGTATTGTCATGTTCTTTATGCTATAGTTGTGCACTTGAGTAGTTCAATATTTTGTTCATGCATTTGTATGCTGCATCCTCATTGTTGCATTCGTGTTCATGATGATGGAGAAGGAATTAAAATGACTTAATAATAACAAACCTCCTCCGTTATCGATGGGATCGAGTCATAGTGCCACCAAATCGAACTTTTTTCAGTGTAGCCACATTTGCCTTTATGGGAAGGCCTTAATGCGATCTAATGTCGTGCCTCTCGCCGGTGCCTCCAACTAGGGAAGGTTATGGGCATGCTTACCCTGATCAGGTAGGCGGACATAACCTTGTGTGCCTGTTGTTAAAATTTTTGGTACCGGTCCCCGTGAGGGACGTTTTGGCCACGACGGTGGTCGTTGTGTCTTTGGTAGACACGGGTCCACCCAGGACTAGCCCAGTTGGGAGTGGGTCGGAGTGGCCGGGAGAGTGTCAAGGTAGTAGGTCGATTTCGTCAGAATGCCGTTGGTCCACCCGAATGGGATGACGAGGCCATGGGTTCCGTGGTGTGGGGACAGTGTGCTACCTCTGCAGAGTGTATATAAAGTCTATCCATAGCAACACGGTTCGTAGTAGGTCACACTATCAGGTCTTGGTCGAAATGGAGGATAAACCTGAAAGAATTAAGTAAATTAATGTGATAACGAGAATATGGTGACTTGGACTATGAGATAGTCATGAGAATTCACGACGATGTTTTGATATGATCACGAGACGAGGTCTCAGTGAGTGTTGAAGACCAAGTGCTGGTCGTGGTTGTGATCACCGGAAAGATCCCCGTTTGGTTGCGAGGAAACCCGTTGGTAAGAGAGTCCGAGGGACTGAGTGCACAAGTTTGATTGCATTGCATGAGTAATTTGTTTCTATTTGCATTTAAAGAACCATGTCGGAACAGAAGATGGCTGTATAAAGTTAACATGTTATGTCTGCATTGAATATGATCAGTAGTTTATTTTCAGCATAGTTTCATGATGCCATGCCATGTTCGGATTGATTATGCCATTAGATGATATGCTATGTTTTGCTATTGCCATGTTAGAAGCCTGTTTTGATATGCCATGTGATTGCCATGTTAGTAGATGCTATGCTGTTGTTCATGCTTAGTTGATATTTTTATCCTGCCATCTTCAGTAATTGATATGAGATAAGTTGTTGCATGCGCTTGGTTCTTGCTTTGTCTTCTGCTTGTTTGGATGCTATATAATTGGTTGTCTTGCAAGTACATTCAATGTACTGACCTCGCGTGTCATGCCAGTTTTGTAGGTCATACCCGGAGTGTTTGCTTTACCCGTCGTACTAGGTCGTAACCTTGCCAGTCCTGTGAGTCGTGGAGCCCAGCCAGAGTTGTTGTGCTGCCAACCCAAGACTTCCGCATCCATTTAAATAAGTTTCCACTACCATTTATATAGCCTTAGGGCTATGCCAAATATTTGTATTCATCAATTATGTACTCTTCTATACATGTATTTGATGAATATTCTTGTACCTGGATTGCTGTATTATGGACCTGCCGTGCGTCAGGTGTTATCCTGGGCTGACGTGCGAAGGCCCCCTGCTCCATGTGGATCGGGGTGCAACAGGACATGGCATCAGAGCCGCCAGGCTGGCATAGGTTATCCTAGTATTAGATCACTGCTACCATTAAACCGTAATAACCCTAAGGGATTTGACTCATCCCTGGCATCCGGCATGGCCACTTTTAATCCACAGGTGGCGCAGTCGGGATCGACACGTCCTCACCCCGCTGTCCCCGCCTAGTTATATGCATGGAACGTATAGCAGCCACATCCTTTCTGGTCGGCCGCACCGCTTGCCCTTTGCCATTTAGGGAAAGGGGCCACACCTTGCGGGCATGTCCCGCATAACTGCCTATAAAAGCCCCCTTTCCGCTAGCCGTATCGCTCGCTCCTCATTCAGCCATGTCCCTGCAGAGAAGCCTAGCTAGTAACACCCCAGTCATGGCTAGCACTCTCAAAAGTACCAAGTTTCACAGCCGCACAAGCGCCGTCAACCATGCTGGCTTCCCACCCCTTCTTGCTGAGATGCTCACCCAAGCCTTTGACTATGATGCTAGCCCCGACTATCTGGTGTTCCAGTCAACACCCGTTCCTCACCTTCATCGCTATGATGCAAAGGCGAACATCAGCCCCGGTTCCGCAGCAGATGGCCAGCCGTTGGTTTTTCAGGGTAGAGCCATGCCTACCACTGATTTGGCCATCCAGACCGCTACTGTGGAGGCAATCCTATACCTCCGAACCAAGTTCCCACAAGTGGCAGATTGAAGGGAGTTATGTTTCTTCCCCATTGCTACAGCGTCAGGAATTCAACCATCCCCCTCTATCCAAGGGAATGACCCCGCAATCGCTCGCCTGGTGCAGTATATCACTGCCCAGGGAATGATGATTTCAAGGATGCTTGCCGAATTCAGAACCTTGGACAACGATGCGATGCGAGTTGTCAAGCAAGCTTATCGTGAGGCTCGTAAGTTCGCATCTCAAGCGGTTCACCTAATGCTCTCCGAGCCAGTGCTACCCTCTCAGCCGGTGTTATGGCCTCGGCCAAACATCATCACCCTCGACAAGTGAAAGTGCGTTATATCGACTAGGGGGGGGGTGAATAGGCGATTTTTATGAAAGTCTTCAGAACATAGAAGTTTTGAAGACAAACGATAAAATTAAACCTATTACCATGCAGTGGAAGGTAGACTACACTAGGCAAACCATAGTCAAGTATTCAATGAAGTGAAAGCACAAAGACTAATAGCAGCTAGGTAGTAAGGATCAGGTAGGAAGATATTGTGAAGCCAAACAGAACACGCAGTCACTCAGTGAAGACAAATGATAGTGCAAACATACAATGACTTCACAAGGAGTAACAGTAAGTAAAGGGAAGTGAAGATGAAACCAGTGACTCCTTGAAGACAATGATTTGTTGGACCAGTTCCAGTTGCTGTGACAACTGTACGTCTGGTTGGAGCGGCTAGGTATTTAAACCTTAGGACACACAGTCCCAGACACCTAGTCCTGAACACGCAGCTCAGGACACCCGGTCCTCACCGTATTCTCCTTGAGCTAAGGTCACATAGACCTCGCCCAATCACTCTGGTAAGTCTTCAAGGTAGACTCCCAAACCTTCATAGACTTCGTTCATCGGCAATCCACAATGTCTCTTGGATGCTCAGAACGCGACGCCTAACCGGCTGGAGGATGCACAGTCCTCAAGTGTAATAAGTCTTCAGATCACACAGACGAGAAGGCTTAAGTGATGCCCAATTCTCTCTGGCTCTGGTGGTTAGGGCTTTATCCTCGCAAGGAATTCTCTCTCAAAGGCTTCGAGGTGGGTTGCTCTCAAACGACAAAAGCCGTACTTTCAATTTGAGCAGCCAACCGTTTATGGTTGTAGGGGGTGGGCTATTTATAGCCACTTGGCAACCCAACCTGATTTGTCCGAAGTGACCCTGGGTCACTAAGGAACTGACACGTGTTCCAACGGTCAGATTTCAAACTCACACGGCAACTTTACTTGGGCTACAAGCAAAGCTGACTTGTCCGACTCTGGACAAGATTCGCTCTCATAGTCTTCACTCAAAGACATAGGTTTTTGGTTTAGGCATCACTTCAGTCATTCTGACTGGTTCTCTTGGACCCCACTTAACAGTACGGTGGTTCCTATGACTCAGCACAAAAGAAAAAGAACTATGAAAGATCTAAGTCTTCGAGCTCCATAGGCTTCATATAGTGTCTTCTCTTGTCATAGTCTTCAATGTGAATATCTTCATATACCACCTTTGACTTCAATGTCTTCATACATTTTTAGGGGTCATCTCTGGTAGTAAAACCGAATCAATGAGGGACTTCTACCTGTGTTATCCTGCAATTCTCACAAACACATTAGTCCCTCAACTAGGTTTGTCGTCAATACTCCAAAACCAACTAGGGGTGGCACTAGATGCACTTACAATCTCCCCCTTTTTGGTGATTGATGACAAACTAGTTGAAGTTTTCAACGGGGAATATAATCTGTGAAATTGTAAAGGATAAGGAATTGTCTTCATAAGTTGCAAGGGCTCCCCCTGAAGATGTGCATATAAGTTAATATGCTTCTGGAATGCAAATGCACATGGCAGGTTGTACTTGTGGAGATCCACTTCAACTTATGATGACAATCCACTATGCATGTGAAAGTATATGAAGATAATGACATGCATAATGGAAAATGGACGTCTGCGGAATGAGCTAAGTGCGGAATTTATCATCGCACATGCGGAATTTATCTTCGCAAAACAAGGTGGCAAATAAGTAGCAGACGACCATCTAGTTTAAGTGTTACAACTCATAAGAACCAAATGTAGCAAAAACGAGAGTTGTAAGCACGAAGCGAAATATAAAGCACCCGTCCATATGGACCCGCTTGAAGACTATCAATCTCATATGCTTCTCCCCCTTTTGTCAGTAATGACCAAAAAGGTTTGAAGACATAGAGCCTCTACTTGTTCCCATGAGGAGTAGGTGAAGTAGCAGGGTTGTTGGTGTTGTTTGGCGGTGCAGAAGAGCTTGGAGGTGCTGAAGGAGGTGGCGGTGAAGTAGCATCGTCTTCTTCCTCAATAATTCTGGCAGTCACTGTGGCAGCAGAGGAAGAGAACTCAGAGTCTTCAAGGGATGGAGTTCCTAGCAGCACAACCCTTCGAGGAGGTGTGGAGTCAAACTTGAATCTCTCAATGAAGCCATCCTCTTGAAGATTAGCTTCAGAACACATCATCGTGAGCCCTTTCCATGTGCGGCGACAGGTTTCATGGGCAACGAAAGCATTCTTGGTGGCAAGATTTCGAGTGCGATTAACATCCACGAAGAGGCTTTTCATCTGACGCTTCAGCCAGTCATGATGCCTATCCTGTTTTTGATGTAGAGCCACAAGAAGCTCTCGGTCGTTGAGAACGCGGGTGCGCTTCTTGGGTCTTGGAGCAGTGGCGCTGTCAGTGGCTTCAGTGGAAGCAGGGTGTGGTGCACGTGTAGTGCCAGCCAAAGGATACACCCGAGAAACTGCTTCAACGCCTTCAACGTTTTGAGTAAAACTCTAATGTTCTGCATTCTGAAGACTTAGAGGTTGCTTGGCAGGCTCAGAATATATGGCTTCAGTAGACATGTCCACGTCAGGCTAGAAGATCCGATGGTTGCGGGCTGAGGGCTGATACGAGATGGCGGAGTGTATCTTGATCAGCCGCATGACCCAAGGGGCGTAGAACTTCAAACCAAATAGATCAATGCCTGATGCAGCAAGTTGGTGTATGAAGAAGTCTTGTGCATTGAAGCATTTGCCATGAAGTATATATAAGACCAAAGTCTTCATTGCACCCTGAAGCTTGGCATTTGGAGAGTGCCCTTTGATAGGCCAGAGAGTTCACCTGATGATGTGATAGATGGTTCTTGGCAGGTACTCAAGGTCTTCAACGAAGAACTCTGTGGGATAAGCATCATCTTGGGGCAATGGCTTCATCATGCTGAGCATCTGACTCATATCAGGTTCTGGCCACTAAAAGATGCTCTCAATAGCTTCAGCATGCAGCTGACAGCCTTGCTCGAAGAGATCGCCAGGAGTGGGCAAGCCAGTGAGCTCAATGATGTCAAATGCATTGGCTTCATGATGAACGTTGCCAGTCATCCACTCCAGGACCCAAGTCTTCGGATCTTTGCTATACCCTCTGATGTGAAGTGTGGCATAGAATTGAAGCATTAGCTCTTCATTCCAATGCTCTTTGTCAGTAATGAACTGCAGCAGTCCAACTTCCTTGAAGCAATCTAAAGCTTCTTCCAGACAGGGCAGACCAGCTATAGCTTCAACGTCAAGGCGCTTGTGTGGGAAGATGCAACCTTGGTTGTAAAGAATGCAAGAGAAATAGCTTCGCTGAGGATAGCTCCAGAACCGATCAGATGATATCCTTTCCCTTGAGTAGGGGTTCCTGGAGCTATTGAAGAACGTGTTGTCGGCCCTGAAGCCATTGATGTTGAAGGAGCCAGGTGCTGATGCAGGACCTGGAAACCTTGGCAGTCTTGGGATTGGCTTCTGGACCTGAGGCCTGTGCTCAACATGATAGTCGAATTGGGGACCGGCAACAGACTCAGGAACGGAAGTGGCGGGATCAGTGGCTTCGCTGTCTTCTGAAGCTTTTGCTAGGGAGGGCTCCACATTAGCTTCATTGGTGGTTGTGGAAGCCTCACGATTTTCATCCTCCACTTGACTAGCTGGAGGATCGGTCACAAGCACATTCTCCTGGAGAACTGCTTCTTGGTGGGATAGGGGAGTGGGATCTTGTGGGACTCCTTCTTCTGCGGCTGATGCAGCCGGAATGTCTTTAGCAGAGACTTGAGGCCTTGGACCTTTGCGAAGCCTGCGGAACGCAAACGACGCCTCTGGAGTTGGAGTGGGCTGGGCCTCATAGTCTTCTTCCTTTTGTGGGCGATCCGCCCATGAAGCATCCTGTGCAATTGGCGTCAGTGGACGACCAATGCTGATGAGTTCGCTGTTTTCATGCTGAGGAAGGACTGCACCATCTTCTACATTGTCATGTTGATCAATGTCTTCAGCAGCGATGGGATCAGCTGCTGGAATGTCTTCACCTTCATGAGCCTCTGTGGAAGCAGGCTCATGAATTGTCAGTTGTCGTTCAGCTTCAAGATAGACCATAGAAATGGGTTCAACTATCAAGGGCTCTGTGGAAGCAGCCCGAGATTTCTTGGTCTTCCTCTTCTTCTTGGAGGGGGCAGTAGGAGAGGCTTCAGAGTGTTTCCTCTTCCTGGCTTCAGCCTCAGCAGTCCTTGTGTTCTTGAGGTCTGAAGCTGTTGACCGACTTTTTGGCTTCGAGCCAGTCAGTCTAGTTGGGAAGACAATCAGAACTGCTTCTTGCCTTGGTGCATCAGGTTCAGCCGTAGCAGGCTTCTTCTTCTTCTTTGCGGCCATCCTGGGGTCGATGCCAGGACGCCCAAGTGCCTTGCGCTTCTCAGCCTCATTATAGGCTTGCACACATCTGTCAGCCAGAGTCTTCATGCGCTCACGCGAACCCTGAGCTTCTGCACGCTTCTTCACAAAGGCTTCCTTGAGCTCGTGCATCATTGTCTTGAAGTTCTTCACTTCTTGCACGCTGAGCTTGGCCATATGCTTCTTGAACTGAGCCTTTTCATAGTCAATCTTCTGCTTCAGTTCAACAATGCGCTGGGCAATAGCAAGTTCTGAAGCAATGGCGCCTTGGAAGGCGACACTGAGGCCAATGGGTAGCTACAGATCTTCAAAGCTGATGTTTGGCGTGTCAAACCACTCGTCAATGAAGTTGTGGATGATGGTGACATCAAAGAGAGGCAGATCATTGAAGATTTCTTCTTCTTCTTTGCTCTTGATGAGTTGCTCAAGAGCGTCATCTGCAAGATCTTCATCACTTGACAGATCAATGTCGTCATTGCGCAGAATGGCAGCAGCTGTTAGCTCTTGGCCAGTGTGAGACAGAGGCATCTTGGCCTTCTGGGGCTCGGAGACGCGTGATAAGTCTTCAGACTGCACACTGTCTTCAGGAGGTGCAGTTGCCAATGGCTTCGCCCTTGAGATTTTTGGTGAAGGGGCCGGCTTTGAAGCTTTTGGCTTCTTCAACTGCTTTGGCTTCAGCACTGCAGGCGCGTCATCAGACTCAGTGTCAGTTGCAGGCTCATTCACTGCAGTCCCTTGAACCAAGATGTAGGTGATGAGGCCTTCAAGGTTGGCGAAAGGACCGATGACATTGGGTTCTGCATGTCGTGTGCCATCTGCCCTTGGAGATGAGGGACCAGGGTTGAAGTCTAACCCAAAAGTCTTCTTGTTCTGCTTCGCTGAGTTCTGAGAAAACTGGAAGTTGCGCTTGAATAGATTGTCGTCACGACACCATAGCAGTGACGACGAGTGTGCATCAGCAGGCTGTGGTCCACAGACCATGCATGGATAGAAGCCTTGAGCAATGGCTTCATCTCTGGACCTGGGTAGAAGATTCTTGAATAGGATGTCTCCCATGGTCTCTTGATGGCGTTTTTCTCAGCATACTCCTGGGTCACAAATCTGTATTTGAACCATTGTTCTGCCCAATATCTTCGAATCCATTGGATTCGGGTCTTGCGATGACTGTAATCCTCTTCAGGATCTGTCTTGTACATTTCTGAGAGTTCATCTGGCAGATCTTTGGAGGTCTCACCACGACGCTTTCTGCCACCCTTCCTTGCTGCTTTCTCTGAAGCCATAAACTTTAACTTGAAAGGCTTCAAGACGTTCAAAGGCTTCAAAGGGTTCCGCTTGGTGGACCAACAGGAACTGGCTTCGGGAGAATTTATGTGATGCTGTAAGAATTCTGCAAATGAATGCAGACTATGATAACCAAAGGATTCTCCCACGGACATGTACCTGTGACAACATTAAGGTGCGAGGGAAGGGGAAGAGGTCATATGCATTCTCAGAAGATTTTGAAGATAAATCAGTTTAGAAGACATTGACCTCATCGTGCGAAGACATTCACTCATAGATAAGAAGTTGGTTCCAGATTTGTACAAATCCACAGATCAGTACAAGTGAGGAATCTAACTACTTTGTGAAGCATAAGTGAATATACTAGGCATGTTATGAGATGCAGTATGAGAGAGGTCTAGCTTGTGTGAACAGAAACTGCTTGTGGTAGAAAGTGACAAACCCATAGGATCAATGGTGCTGTAAAAAGAGGAAGTTTTATTTACCACACTAAGAACTGCTAGACGGAGTGTAAGATGAGGCCGAGCAGTTCGATCTTCCGTGCCCTAACTTGGCGACGGAGGACACCTACGGCGACGGCGGAGAGGAGGATGTCCGCGGTCAGCGTGAAGACGACGTCGGAGAGGTTGCGGCAGCGAAGTGCTTCGTCGCCGGCGTCGTCGAGGGCTAGCGGTGGCGCTAGGGTTCATGCGAGGGTGGAAGAAGAGATAATGACCGCTGTGAGTGTGTATTTATAGGTACAGGGGCGGCACTGTGTTATTACACAGGTGCCCCTGGCAATTCGCATCTGAGGAACATGTGGCCATTATACGGAATTTTGGGGTTTGTTCCACGTCCCACGCACGCCTGGATTGTCGGGTGGTCGTTCCTACTTCTACGGATTTCATGTGGAGGAATGAGCATTGAAAACAGACTTAATGGTTGTCTCTGTATCTTCTGCTGACAAGGACGCAGAGAAGACATTCGACAATTTCAATAGAATGCATATGACTTGGAGAGATAGAGTTTGAGATAGAAAGCATAGAGAGGTTAGGGTCCGATCACATTCACTTAGTTCAAAAGATTCAACACGAAGACATAGCTATAAGTGAATGCTGTAGAGGACAAAACAGTAGTATATATATATATATATATATATATATATATATATATATATATATATATATATATATATATATATATATATATAATCAACATAGTGAAGATAATCATGAAAATATGTTGAGATCGAAGCCAAACCAAATGTGAAGACATTGCAAGGTAACGCCATGAGTGAAACACTTCAAAATAGAACGTTTGGTGGTGGCGTTACCCACCGTATAGGAAGTATTAGACCCAGACACGGCGCACAATTATCGTGGCGCTCCGAAGTCAAATTCCACATTAATGTATTCACACTTAGAATGTATGTCTTCATTGATTGAAGATATACTTTACTTCGTGTGTTGCACATCTAAGTCATCAATATGCATAAGGGTTAGGATGTGTGCCTAATCACAGGACATTTGAGGATTCCAGGATATTTAGCTCACACCGTAACTTGCAAAACCTCTTCTCATCCAAGGGCTTGGTGAAGATATCTGCCAATTGCTCTTCAGTGTTGACGTGTATGATATCAATGTCTTCCTTCACAACATGATCTCTGAGAATGTGATGACGAATTTCAATGTGCTTTGTCTTCGAGTGCTGAACTGGGTTGTTGGCAATCTTGATGGCGCTTTCGTTGTCGCAGTAAAGTGGCACTTGCTTCAGATGAATGCCATAGTCCTTGAGTGTTTGCTTCATCCACAGAAGCTGAGCGCAGCAAGATCCAGCAGCAATGTATTCAGATTCAGCAGTGGAGAGAGATACACAGTTCTGCTTCTTTGAAGACCAACATACAAGTGATCGTACCAGAAAGTGACATGTGCCTGATGTAGACTTGCGATCAACTTTGTGACCAGCATAATCAGCATCCGAGAATCCAACCAGATCAAACTCTGAGCCCTTTGGATACCATAATCCTAGAGTTGGGGTGTGAGCCAAATATCGAAGAATTCGCTTCACAGCTAAGTGATGCGACTCCTTTGGTGCCGCTTGAAATCGAGCACACATGCAAACACTAAGCATAATATCTGGCCTAGATGCACATAGATAAAGTAAAGAACCAATCATGGAGCGATATACCTTTTGATCGAACTCTTTACCATTGTCGTCAGGACCCAGATGATGTTTGGCTGGCATTGGTGTTGTGAAGCCTTTGCAGTCTTGCATACCGAACTTCTTCAGGCAATCTTTGAGATACTTCTCTTGAGATATGAAGATGCCATTGCGTTGTTGTCGTATTTGAAGACCGAGGAAGAACTTCAGCTCCCCCATCATGGACATCTGTTATTGCTCTTGCATCATATATCCAAACTCTTCACTGTACTTCTGATTGGTGCAGCCGAAGATAATGTCATCCACATATATTTGGCACACAAACAGTTCACCATCATATGTATTCGTGAAAAGAGTGGGATCTAGGGAACCAGGTATGAAGCCTTTGCTCTTCAGGAAGTATTTGAGTGTGTCATACTAGGCCCGAGGGGCTTGTTTGAGGCCATACAGTGCCTTGTTGAGCTTGTATACCATGTCAGGATGTTTTGGATCTTCAAAGCCAGGCGGTTGTGCAACATACACTTCTTCTTCAATCTTGCCATTGAGAAAGGCACTCTTCACATCCATTTGATATAGAAGTATGTTATGATGATTTGCATAGGCCAGCAGTATGCGTATGGCTTCAAGTCTAGCCACAGGAGCAAATGTTTCATCGAAGTCAATGCCTTCCACTTGAGTATATCCTTGAGCAACGAGACGAGCTTTGTTTCTGACAACTTGACCATGCTCATCTTGCTTGTTGCAGTATATCCATTTGGTGCCTATTATATTGTGCTTCTGTGGATCAGGACGCTTAACCAGTTCCCATACATTATTCAGCTCAAACTGTTGAAGCTCTTCTTGCATAGCTTGAATCCATTCAGGTTCCATGAAGGCTTCTTCAACTTTCTTGGGTTCTGTTATTGAGACGAATGCGAAGTGCCCACAGAAATTTGCTAGCTGAGTTTCCCTTGAACGAGTGAGTGGACCAGGTGCATTGATGCTATCAATTATTCTTTCAATTTGCACTTCATTGGCAACGCGAGGATGTACAGGGCGAAGACTTTGCTCTTGCTGTTCATTGTCATTGTTGGAAGGAATGTCTTCAGGCTGAGCATTGTCTTCATGTTGATCAGGTGCTGAAATGATAAGTTCTTCTTTAGGATGAGCTTCAGAAGGTATAATTTCTCCAGTTCCCATTAGCTTGATTGATTCACTGGATGGAACTTCATCTAGCACATTTGGCAGCTGCTCTCTCTGTGAACCGTTGGTCTCATTGAACCGCACATCCACTGTTTCAACCACTTTGTAATGAAAGAGATTGAAGACTCTGTTGGAGTGCGAATCCTTTCCATATCCAAGCATAAAACCCTCATGTGCTTTTGGTGCAAATTTTGAGGTGTGATGTGGGTCCTTGATCCAACACCTTGTGCCAAATACTCTGAAGTAACTGACATTTGGCTTCTTGCCAGTAAGGAGCTCATAAGATGTCTTGTTCAGTAGCTTGTGAAGATAAACACGATTGATTGTATGGCATGCAGTATCAATGGCTTCGGGCCAGAATTTTCTTGGGGTCTTGTATTCATCTAGCATCGTTCTGGCCATCTCAATTAGTGTTCTGTTCTTGCGTTCGACAACGCCATTCTGCTGTGGCGTGTACGGGGCTGAGAATTCATGTGTGATGCCCAAGGTATCAAGATATGTATCAAGGCCAGTGTTCTTGAATTCAGTTCCATTGTCACTTCTGATGTGCTTTATCTTGGCGCCAAAATTGTTCATAGCTCGATTGGCGAAGCGTCTGAAGACATCCTGCACTTCAGTCTTGTAAAGGATTATGTGCACCCAAGTATATCTAGAATAATCATCAACAATAACGAAGCCATAGAGGCAAGTAGTAGTAGTTAGAGTTGAGTAATGAGTGGGACCGAAAAGAACCATGTGAAGCAGTTCGAAGGGTCGAGTAGTGGTCATGATTGTCTTCGAGGGATGTTTGGCCCTCGTCATCTTCCCTGCTTCACAGGCACCGCATAAGTGGTCTTTCTTGAACTTGACAGCCTCGATGCCTATGACACGCTTCTTCTTTGCAAGGGTGTGGAGGTTCCTCATGCCAGCATGTCCAAGCCTCCGATGCCAGAGACAGCATTCTGAAGCCTTTGCTAGAAGACATACTGCAAGCTGTGGCCCTGTTGAGAAATCTACCACGTACAAATCATCTTTTCGATACCCTTCAAACACTAGACTTGTCAGATTCCATTAGTACAAGGCAACGATATTTTCCAAACATTACGATCATGTTCAAATCGCAAAGCATTGAGACAGACATTAAGTTGAAGCCAAGGGATTCAACAAGCATGACTTTATCCATGTGTTGATCCCTTCAGATTGCACCTCTACCTAGACCCAATACCTTACTTTTACCAGTGTCAGCAAATGTGATGTGGCTCTTGTCGGATGGACGTAAGGTTGAGTCCATAAGAAGACTTCTTTTGCCAGTCATGTGATTTGTACACCCACTGTCAATAATCCATTCTGAAGACGCTGGTGTTGTACCCTACAGTGCAGTTAGGGGGATAGGCTTCACCAAGAGCATTGTGAAGCAAAAACATTTGACGAACCAGTGGGTTATGAAAGCTTAGATCCAGGTTAGGACTAATAGGGAGAGTAGCAAGCGATTCAGGTATGAAGTACATAGTAAGACCATTTGGGCATTTGATCTTGCGCCCTACAAGATGTTTAAGGTCCCCAGCAATAGCGTCAGACGATTTTGGTTTTCTGCAAGAGACCTTTCCCTGCAAAAGAGAGTTAAGCTTTCTTAGCTACCCACATCAAGGGCGGCTTAGAAGCAATAAGTCTAAGTGCAGCATCTGAGAATTTTGGCTTTGAAGCCTTAGCAAACAGTCTTGCAGGCGGACAATAGTACTCATAAGAATAAGCAGAATAGTTCTTGGTCTTATGAACATGGCGGTTTGATGAACCGCTCTCATATTCATATGCCTGAGTATGGTTTCCCTGCAAAACATTTGCGTTAGTGCGACTCAGGTGAGTCCTCTGTCTGTATGAAGCCTTTGGACCGTATGAAGCCTTTGGTCTGAGGTTTGTCTTCTTCACGTGAGGTGTCATGATGACATTCACAGGAAGACTCTCCAGACACCTTTTCGAAACCCAGATCTTCTTCATAGGCGGTCCATTCCTGCAGTTAGTACCAATGTACCTGGCAAACACTTCACCATTCTGATTCTTAAACAGTATATAGTTTGCATCAAAGGATTCATCAATGATAATGGGGTTAGCACAAGTGAAGCCAGATAGATTGGATGGATCTGCTGAAGGTTCCTTTGCAGCAACCCACATGGTTTTGGGGCACTGCTCAGGTTTCCAGTAAGAGCCATCTGCATTCATTTTCCTTACGAACCCTACACCCTCTTTCCTAGGGTTTCGGTTCAGAATCTGCTTTTTCAGGACATCACATAGCGTCTGATGCCCTTTAAGACTTTTGTACATCCCTGTTTCAAGCAATGTCTTTAACCTAGCATTCTCATCAGCAATAGCGGTGGTATCCTCAGCAGAGGGGTTAGTTACCACATCAACAGTTGAAGATATTGCAATAGCAGTAGCAGTAGAACATTCAGCAACAGAAGTAGCATTATCACGCTCAATGCATTTAAGACATGGTGGTTCAAATCCTTCCTGAGCGGGACTGATCTGTTTGGCGCGAAGTGACTCGTTTTCCGTTTGAAGATCTTCATGAACCGCTCTCAATTTCTCAAGATCTTTCTTCCTTTGAAGATAATCATAGGAAAGCTTTTCATGAGTTGTTGAGAGAGTTTCATGACGACTTTCAAGTTCCTGATACTTAACGTGAAGATTTTTTATGTCTTCAATTAAGGATTCAAATCGAGTCATTTCAGCACCTAACAGATCATCGCTTCTGTCTAACAGTTTTTGAATATGTTCCATAGCTTTCTGTTGTTCAGTTGCAATTTTAGCAAGTGTTTTATAGCTAGGTTTTGAACCACAATCAGAGTCATCGTCACTAGATGTTTGATAGTGAGTAGTGCGTGTGTTTACCTTGGCACCGCATGCCATGAAGCAGTAGGTAGAAGCGGAGTAGTCCTTGTCATTTGCATCGGTGTCGGTGATGAAGTCATTGTCTTCAGTGTTGAAGATGGACTTGGCAACATATGCTGTAGCTAGACTTGCGACGCCTGAGTCGGATTCCTCCTCAGACTCCACCTCCGCCTCCTCAGAAGCAGACTCCTCCTCTGAATCCATTTCCTTGCCAACAAACGCACGTGCCTTTCCAGATGAGCTCTTCTTGTGTGATGAAGACTTTGAGGAAGACTTGGAAGAAGACTTTGAGTATTTCTTCTTCTTCTTCTTCTTGTCGTCAGAGTCATATTCCTTGCTCTTCTTCTTCTTTTTGCTCTCATTGTCCCACTATGGACACTCAGAGATGAAGTGGCCAAGTTTCTTGCACTTGTGACATGTTTTCTTCTTGTAGTCATGAGTAGGAGCTTCATCATTCCTTGAACTTGATCGGGAAGACTTTCTGAAGCCTTTCTTCTTGGTGAATTTTTGGAACTTCTTGACAAGCATAGCAAGTTTCCTTCCAATGTCTTCAGGATCATCAGAACTGCTGTCAGATTCTTCTTCAGATGAGGAGACAGCTTTTGCCTTCAAGGCACGAGTTCGCCCATAGTTTGGACCGTAGATATCTCTTTTCTCTGAAAGCTGAAACTCATGTGTGTTGAGCCTCTCAAGTATGTCAGACGGATCGAGTGTCTTGAAATCAGGACGTTCTTGAATCATCAGGGCCAGGATGTCAAACGAACTATCAAGTGATCTCAGCAGCGTCTTGACGACTTCGTGTTTGGTAATCTCAGTGGCGCCGAGGGCTTGAAGCTCATTTGTGATGTCAGTGAGTCGGTCAAATGTGTGCTGGACATTCTCATTGTCATTTCGCTTGAAGCGGTTGAAGAGGTTGCGAAGGACACTGATTCTCTGATCTCTCTGGGTTGAGATGCCTTCATTGACCTTGGAGAGCCAGTCCCAGACTAGCTTGGATGTCTTCAAAGCACTCACACGGCCATACTGTCCTTTGGTCAGATGACCACAAATGATATTCTTGGCAGTAGAGTCCAGTTGAACGAATTTCTTGACATCAGCAGCAGTGGCACCTTCTCTAGCCTTGGGAACGCCGTTCTCGACGACATACCATAGGTCGACGTCAATGGCTTCAAGATGCATGCGCATCTTATTCTTCCAGTAGGGATATTCAGTTCCATCGAAGACGGGGCACGCAACGGAGACTTTAATTATCCCTGTAGTCGACATAGCTAAAACTCCAGGTGGTTAAACCGAATCACACAGAACAAGGGAGCACCTTGCTCTGATACCAATTGAAAGTGCGTTATATCGACTAGAGGGGGGGTGAATAGGCGATTTTTATGAAAGTCTTCAGAACATAGAAGTTTTGAAGACAAACGATAAAATTAAACCTATTACCATGCAGCGGAAGGTAGACTACACTAGGCAAACCGTAGTCAAGTATTCAATGAAGTGAAAGCACAAAGACTAATAGCAGCTAGGTAGTAAGGATCAGGTAGGAAGATATTGTGAAGCCAAACAGAACACGCAGTCACTCAGTGAAGACAAATGATAGTGCAAACGTACAATGACTTCACAAGGAGTAACAGTAAGTAAAGGGAAGTGAAGATGAAACCAGTGACTCGTTGAAGACAATGATTTGTTGGACTAGATCCAGTTGCTGTGACAACTGTACGTCTGGTTGGAGCGGCTAGGTATTTAAACCTTAGGACACACAGTCCCGGACACCCAGTCCTGAACACGCAGCTCAGGACACCCAGTCCTCACCGTATTCTCCTTGAGCTAAGGTCACATAGACCTCGCCCAATCACTCTGGTAAGTCTTCAAGGTAGACTCCCAAACCTTCACAGACTTCGTTCACCGGCAATCCACAATGTCTCTTGGATGCTCAGAATGCGACGCCTAACCGGTTGGAGGATGCACAGTCCTCAAGTGTAATAAGTCTTCAGATCACACAGATGAGAAGACTTAAGTGATGCCCAATTCTCTCTGGCTTTGGTGGTTAGGGCTTTATCCTCACAAGGAATTCTCTCTCAAAGGCTTCGAGGTGGCCGTACTTTCAATCTGAGCAGCCAACCATTTATGGTTGTAGGGGGTGGGCTATTTATAGCCACTTGGCAACCCGACCTGATTTGTCTGAAATGACCCTGGGTCACTAAGGAACTGATACGTGTTCCAACGGTCAGATTTCAAACTCACACGACAACTTTAATTGGGCTACAAGCAAAGCTGACTTGTCCAACTCTGGACAAGATTCGCTCTCATAGTCTTCACTCGAAGACATAGGTTTTTGGTTTAGGCATCACTTCAGTCATTCTGACTGGTTCTCTTGGACCCCACATAACAGTACGGTGGTTCCTATGACTCAGCACAAAAGAAAAAGAACTACGAAAGATCTAAGTCTTCGAGCTCCATAGGCTTCATATATTGTCTTCTCTTGTCATAGTCTTCAATGTGAATATCTTCATATACCACCTTTGACTTCAATGTCTTCATACATTTTTAGGGATCATCTCTGGTAGTAAAACCGAATCAATGAGGGACTTCTACCTGTGTTATCCTGCAATTCTCACAAACACATTAGTCCCTCAACTAGGTTTGTCGTCAATACTCCAAAACCAACTAGGGGTGGCACTAGATGCACTTACAACAAGACTCTTTTCCGGATCCACCAGCAGCATATGCTTGGATCAATTTCATCCACACCCCCAGTGGCCGAACCCCAACCCATAGTGATCTCGGACGATGAAGAAGGGAATTGGCTCAGTCTTCGTCCTCCCGGAGAACCCCAGCAAAGCAATCCCTCAGCTTGATCTCAGCCGCGCCACCAGTTGTTTCTGCAAGTAGGCCAGTCTGTCAGTTCATTCCTGATATGAGGATAGAACCATGTATCTCGAAGTGAGTAGTTTCGTTTAGCGCGTAGAGCGCTCATGCTTTGTTGTATGCTTGCACTGTATGATGTGTTTATGCTTGCTTTCTTGCTTTTGATTGTTGTGTTGGTTTGTCTCTCTGTCAAACAGAGATGTTTGACAGGGTTGGCAATGTGTGTTAACAAAATTTTAATTAGTAGAGCACATACACTAAAAACAACATTGACTCATCCCGAGTCTTTAATAAAATGTGCGCTGGTGTAGGTATATGTATGCCAGGAGTACATATACCCACTAGCATTAAAGCACTCTAGTATGATTTGTCTGGTGTGTTTCTCCGTTGCATGTTTATTGCATCTGTCTGTTTGCTACTTTAGATTATTCTGCATACTGCACACATACCCGGTTCACCCACGAGTACATTCAGGCAGTACTCGGGGGAATGCAAAGTCACATGTCCCTATCTATCCATGCATACTTCGTGTGCCGGATTTCTAAACCAGAGCCTCGCAGAGGCATTTCCATCTGGTAGTTCCTCGTCTCGAATTCTTTTCCCTGATTTCATTTCTGGGGGAAACACTACCGACTTTATTTCATTCGATCCAGTACAACTACCCTGATACAGATTTCAACTCTGATTCTACCTCGACACCTACTGTTCATGGAGCAATCCGCGAAATTTTCCCATACCCCCAGTATGCTTCCGGAGCTGGTGCAACCACCTCTCCTGCACATGGACCCCACCCCCACCATCTTCTGTGCCTTGTGAGGCGCAAGCGAGTCGCCACCCCGCTCCACCGCCACACGCGGTTACTCCGCCGGCGCAAAGCGACGGAGGATCAAGCGTGGCGGAGGACCACGCAATGCACCATCTTCTCCCGCATCTCAAGCACCAGCACCCAGCCGCGCGTTCTCCTGAGCCCGATCATTCCTGATGAATATCAGCAGGAGGATCGATGAGCCGATGAGCATTCCCAGTAGCGCCGCGAGGAATAACCGCAGCGCTGCCAAGAACATTTCTTCGCCGAAGGAGCTCGGCTCGATCTCGTCCAAACCAAAGAGGTAGTAGAGCGGCATTGTGTTGGTGTGTTGGAGGAGAGCCGCGCTGCCATCTTTTATAGCCCAACCCCGGTGTACGGTGAGCGAGGTCTAGGAGAACCTCTTGTCGCTCGATCACCGGCGTCCAGGAGGCGAATCCGTGAGTAGTGCCAACAAGGTGCTGGCCCGCAACGTGAGTGCTCGCTGCACCGGGGCCGTGCATGCCGCGCACTACGGCACTAGGGTTCTCATCGCCCTAGGAGCTAGATGCGCGCTGCGCCAAGCCGCACACGGAGCAGCGACGAAGAAGAAGAAGCAGCAAGCTGGAGGTAGAAGAAGGAGGTTGCCAGTGGGCCCTGGACACACGTGTCAGCAGGTGAAACCACTATTCATTGGGTGCATCCAGTATTTTTCGGGAGTCTGATCTCGAGTGCCCCTAGTAGTGGTTATATCTAGGTTTGCCATATCCATTCCCGGGTGTACCAATTATCGGTGCCCCTATCTCGTTTGAATTCGACCAAAGGGTTAAAATTAACCCCGAGGTTTTCCCCTGGAGTGGTTATTCTTTCATTTGTGCTGTAACCCTAGAAATCTCGGGGACGAGTGATACGTCTCCATCGTATCTACCTTTCCAAACACTTTTGCCCTTGTTTTGGACTCTAACTTGTATGATTTGAATGGAACTAACCCGGGCTGACGCTGTTTTCAGCAGAATTGCCATGATGTTGTTTTATGTGCAGAAAGCAAATATTCTCGGAATGACCTAAAACTCCACGGAACATCTTAGAAAAAATAATAAAAAATCCTCGCCAAAGATGAAGACCAGGGGGCCCACACCCTGTCCACGAGGGTGGGGGGCGCCCCCCTTAGGGCGCGCCCCCTACCTCGTGGGCCCCCTGGATGCCCTCCGACGCCAACTCCAACTCTATATATTTGCATTCGGAGAGAAAAAAATAAGAGAGAATAAATCATCGCGTTTTACGATACGGATCCGCTGCCAAGCCCTAAAACCTCTCGGGAGGGCTGATCTGGAGTCCGTTCGGGGCTCCGGAGAGGGGGATTCGTCGCCGTCATCATCATCAACCATCCTCCATCACCAATTTCATGATGCTCACTGCCATGCGTGAGTAATTCCATCGTAGGCTTGCTGGACGGTGATGGGTTGGACAAAATTTATCTTGTAATCGAGTTAGTTTTGTTAGGGTTTGATCCCTAGTATCCACTATGTTCTGAGATTGATGTTGCTATGACTTTGCTATGCTTAATGCTTGTCACTAGGGCCCGAGTGCCATGATTTCAGATCTGAACCTATTATGTTTTCATGAATATATGTGAGTTCTTGATCCTATCTTGCAAGTCTATAGTAACCTACTGTGTGTTATGATCCGACAACCCCGAAGTGACAATAATCGGGACCACTCCCGGTGATGACCATAGTTTGAGGAGTTCATGTATTCACTATGTGCTAATTCTTTGTTCCAGTTCTCTATTAAAAGGAGGCCTTAATATCCCTTAGTTTCCGATAGAACCCCGCTGCCACGGGAGGGTAGGACAAAAGATGTCATGCAAGTTCTTTTCCATAAGCACGTATGACTATATACGGAATACATGCCTACATTACATTGATGAATTGGAGCTAGTTCTGTGTCACCCTATGTTATGACTGTTACATGATGAACTGCATCAGGCATAATTATCCATCACTAATCCGGTGCCTACGAGTTTTCCATAAACTGGTTTACGCTTATTTACTTTCCCGCTGCTACTGTTACAATCACTACAAAATACCAAAAACATTACTTTTGCTATCTTTACTTTTGTTGCTGCTACCACCACTATCATATTACTGTGCTACTAAACACTTTGCCGCAGATACTAAGTTTCCAGGTGTGGTTGAATTGACAACTCAACTGCTAATACTTGAGAATATTCTTTGGCTCCCCTTGTGTCGAATCAATAAATTTGGGTTGAATACTCTACCCTCGAAAGCTGTTGCGATCCCCTATACTTGTGGGTTATCAAGACTAGTTTATGGCGCCGTTGCCGGGGAGCATAGCTCTATTCTTTGAGTCACTTGGGATTTATATCTGCTGGACACTATGAAGAACTTGAAAGACGCTAAGACAACAATTTATCCCTCAACTACGAGGGGAGGTAAGGAACTACCATCTAGCTCTGCACTTGATTCACCTTCTGTTATGAGTAAGCTAGCGACACCTAAACCTGCTTCTGCTATTCGTTCCAATATGCCGCATGTTATTGATGATGCCACTTCTGCTATGCATGATACTTATGATGAAACTGCTTCTATGCCTGATACTACTGTGCCCCTTGGTGAATTTCTTGATGAACAAATTGCTAGGGCTAGAGAAAAAGAAATTATTGAATCTGAATACGATGATGATAGTGATGATGAAAATATGCCTGTTATTCCCGAGGGTTATGTTTTTGATAAAGAATCTTCTTTAGCTATTTTAGCTTGCAGGGATAGATATGAGCTTAAGAGGTTATTAGTTAAATGGAACAAAGAATCACTTATAGATAAAATGAAGCCCGACTCTGCTTTTGCTACTTCACCTATATGTGTTCCTGATAAGGATTATGAATTCTCTGTTGATCCTGATATAATTACTTTGGTTGAATCTGATCCGTTTTATGGCTATGAATCTGAAACTGTTGTGGTACATCTTACTAAGTTAAATGATATAGCCTCCCTGTTTACTAATGATGAGAGACCGCGTTACTTTTATATACTCAAAATATTTCCGTTCTCATCAAAGGGTGATGCTAAGATATGGTTTAATTCTCTTGATCCTGGTTGTGTGCGTAGTCCCCAGGATATGATTTATTACTTCTCTGCTAAATATTTCCCTGCTCATAAGAAACAAGCTGCTTTGAGGGAAATATACAACTTCGTGCAAATTAAAGAAGAGAGTCTCCCACAAGCTTGGGGGAGGCTTCTCAAGTTACTGAATGCTTTGCCTGATCATCCTCTTAAGAAACCTGAAATACTTGATATCTTTTATAATGGACTAACCGATGCTTCCAGAGATTACCTAGATAGTTGTGCTGGTTCTCTTTTCAGGGAAAGAACACCGGATGAAGCTGAAATTCTATTGAATAATATGTTGACAAATGAAAATAATTGGGCACCTCCTGAGCCAGCTCCTGCTCCAATTACTGAGTCTATTCCTAAACCAACTCCGAAGAAGAGAGGTGTTCTATTCCTCAGCCCCGAAGATATGCAAGAGGCAAAGAAATCTATGAAAGAAAAAGGTATTAAAGCTGAAGATGTTAAGAGTTTACCTCCTATTGAAGAAATACATGGTCTTAATATACCGCCTGTTGAAGAAACATATGATCTCATTTCTTTATTTACTGAAGAACCTCCTGATCCCGATATCCCGGCACAGGTAGTAAAGGTAAATTCTCTCTATAGATATGATAAAGCTAAAGTCCCTCCTACTAAAATTGCTAGTCAGTGCTTGGATGAGTTTGATAACTTTATGTTTAAGCAAGACGACTCCAATGCTTATTTTGGTAGACAATTAAAAGAAAATGCTTATATGATTAGACACTTGGGTGATTATATGGCTAATATTAAAGGTGAACTTAAACTTGTTAGCAAACATGCTTCTATGGTTACCACTCAAGTAGAACAAGTACATAAGGCTCAAAAAGAAGTGCTTGATGAAATGAATAGTAAGAAAAATGATTATGTTGTTAGAGTGGCTACTAGAACTGGTAGAATGACTCACGAACCTTTGTATCCTGTAGGCCACCCTAAGAGAATCGAGCAAGATTCTCAAAGAAATAATATTGATGTTCGTAGTTCTTCTAAAAAGAAGAAGAAGAAAAATGATAGAACTGTGCAAACTTCTAGTGAACCTATTGCTGAACCACCTAATAATCCAAATGATATCTCTATGTCTGATGCTAAAACACAATCTGGTAATGAACATGAACCTAATGAAAATATTAATGATGATGTTCATGATGATGCTCAACCTTGTAATGATAATGATGTAGAAATTGAACCTGCTGTTGATCTTGATAACCCACAATCAAAGAATCAATGTTATGATAAAAGAGACTTTGTTGCTAGGAAACATGGTAAAGAAAGGGAACCTTGGGTTTAGAAACCCATGCCTTTTCCTCCGAAACCATCCAAGAAAAAGGATGATGAGGATTTTGAGCGCTTTGCTGAAATGATTAGGCCTATCTTTTTGCGTATGCGATTAACTGATGTGCTCAAAACAAATCCTTATGCTAAATATTTGAAGGATATCATTACTAATAAAAGAAAGATACCGGAAGCTGAAATTTCCACCATGCTTGCTAATTATACTTTTAAGGGTGGAATACCAAAGAAACTTGGAGACCCCGGAGTACCTACTATACCTTGCTCCATTAAAAGAAATTATATTAAAACTGCTTTATGTGATCTTGGAGCCGGTGTTAGTGTTATGCCTCTCTCTTTATATCGTAGACTTGACTTGAATAAGTTGACACCTACTGAAATATCTTTGCAAATGGCTGATAAATCAACTACTATACCTGTCGGTATCTGTGAGGATGTGCCTGTTGTGGTTGCAAACGTTACTATTTTAACGGACTTTGTTATTCTTGATATTCCCGAGGATGATAGTATGTCTATTATTCTTGGAAGACCTTTTCTTAATACTGCAGGGGTTGTTATTGATTGCAACAAAGGCAATGTCACTTTTCATGTTAATGGTAATGAGCATATGGTACACTTTCTGAGGAAACAACCTCAAGTTCATAGTATCAACTCCATTGGAAAAATTCCATCGATTATAATTGGAGGTTTTGAATTTCCTCTTCCTACTGTCAAAAAGAAATATGATATACTTATTATTGGGGATGTGCATATCCCCGTTGAGGTAACTTAGTGTTATTCGAAATTTCTCCAGTTTCATGCTTATCAGAATGAGTTTATTAACAAGACTTGATCAACCTTGTTAGTGGATTCTTTTTGATGAGCATGAGATGGATGAAACTAGAAGCACAAACTTCTGTACCCTCTCTATACTTTCTATTAATTAGTAGAAATAAAGTAAAAATAGTATTTTTTCTGTCTGTTTCCTGGCTTATCCGTGCAATATAAAAATATCCCGAAAATAAAAGTCCTTAGAATGCCATGCCAATTTAATATGATTTTTCGGGAATATTTGAGGATTTACTGTGCAAAAATTACCACGGGAGGAGCTGCCACCTGGCCACAAGGGTGGTGGGTGCCCCCCCTTAGGGCGCGCCCCCTGCCTCATGGGCCCACGGTGGCCCTCCTCCACTTATCCCAGCACCCATCTTCTTCCTCTGTCTCACACAAACCCGAAAAACCAACTCAAGCACGAGTTCCAGCCACTTTTGCTGTGATTTTCGATCTCCTTGCTCAAAGCACCTCTCGCAAAACTTCTTGGGGAGATTGTTCCTTGGTATGTGACTCCTCCATTGGTCCAACTAGTTTTTGTTCTAGTGCTTTATTCTTTGAAAATTTGTGTTGCATAGATGACCATGTTCTTGAGCTTGCATGTCAAATTTATATGGTTCCAAGTAGTTCTAATGCTTGATATAGGCTCTAGGCACTTGTAGGAGTAGTTACTATAAGTTTTATTGAAGTTGGTTCACTTTTGTTTGAAGTTACTAAAAATTTCAGAATTTTTTAGAGAAAAACATTATGCTTAGGAAGATGTTCCAAGGTGGTTCCTCTAAGAAGCAAGGACCCAGGATTGCTATGCACGATGCTGACGAGGATCCACCAAGAGACGCTCCAATATGGCCTTGCGAATGGCCGTCGGAAAATTTTATGGACCGTGCGGGAATTAAAGAAGAATTCAAAGCATATTTGCGCAATGCCGGTCTTGAGGATTTTGAGGCTAACAAATTCCCCTAGTATCATGATCTCACAAGTTCCTTTGTGAGGAGGTTCGAGTATTCATCTTCGCATAATTCTCCTTCAGTCATGTTTGATCTTTATGGAAAATCTTATACCATGGACCTAGAGGATTTCACTCTTGCTTGCAAACTTCCATCATGGGGTAGTATTAGGGATCCCCCTAAATCTAAATTTAGAAACTTTCTTGCTAGTATAACTGTAGGGGAATCCAGAGATATAATGCAGGCTACCATAGGGAGCATTCACTTTCCTGCTATACATTATTTTGCTCTCTTCATCAGTAGATGCATAAATGCTAAGGATGAAGCATGTCACATGTGTGTCCCTGACCTTAGCATTCTCAGGAGTGCTGTGTTAGGAGACCAATCTTATCATATGGGAGCCATTGTAGCTCGTAGGTTGCATCATAATAGACATAATGGAGATTTCTTTGTAGGAATTTATGCAACCCGCTTAGCTAATTTTCTTGAGATAGACATTCGTGAGAGTGATACAGAGTTGCCTCCTGCCTTTTTAGATTATAACTCTATGGCTTTGCACCAGTTTGTCGAGAGGCCTGAATCACCTCTCTTATATCGTTTAATTTTTAACAAACGACACGTTGTCCGTATTACTCTCCTTGCTCCTGCCTTCTTTGATGCTCAGGCAAAACGAAGATACACTATCACCAGAGAGGAGGCAAATGAGTACGAGAGGAGAGCGGAGGCAGCCCGACTCCACGCTGCAGCTCAGCAGGCGATAACCGCTGCACATCAGTATGGTCCCAACTACTCTTCGTTGCAGTACGACCCCAGTTACACTTACGGGTATCCGCCAGGCTATCCCTGGCAATAGACCAACTTAGGCCAAAAGCCTAAGCTTGGGGGAGTACGTATTTCTCACCGACATTACATTTATGTTCACACACACTCATTGCTAGATGTCGGTGCTCATACTCTTTCACTGCAATATCGATGCTAGTTTATTTTCTTTTTCCCGCTTTCTTCTTGTGTGTTTGATAAACCTTAAGAAAAACAAAAAAATTAATAGTAGTTTATTTTTCTGCTGTAGTAGTAATAATTAAAAAGAAAACCCAAAAATATTTCCCATTCTTCTTTTGCTTGTTGGGAGCTTTCCCGTGTAAATAGTTTTATTTCTTTTCTTTTCTTTGGGGGTCAGTAGGAGAAGACCATAATTAAATTGTTGAAGTGGCTCTTATATGCATTATTGTTGAATTAACCCAGAGCCCATATTGCCTTGTCTTCTCCTGTTTATTGAATGCTCGCAGATTCCAGCTTAGTCCAATGCACGTGCACTCTTATTATTATTCACATCGTTCGGTCATGCAAGTGAAAGGAAATTATGATGATATATGATGGGCTGACTGAGATGAGAAAAGCTGGTATGAACTCGAGCTCTTTTGTTTTTGTAAATATGATGAGCCCCTCATTCTTGATTCAGCTTATTATGAATAAACATGTTTGCAATGACAATTAGAGATCATAGTTGCTTGTGCCATGCTTGATTAGCTATGAGTTATAATGGTTTACCTTGCGTGCCAACATGCTATTGAGATGGTTATGATGTGGTATGATGGGGTGGTATCCTCCTTTGAATGATTTAAGTGACTTGACTTGGCACATGTTCATGCATGTAGTTGAAACAAAATCAACATAGCCTTCACGATATTTATGTTCATGGTGGATTATATCCTACTCATGCTTGCATCCAATGTTTATTAATTTTAATGCATGTACATTGTTGTTGTCGCTCTCTGGTTGGTTGCTTCCCAGTCTTTTGCTAGCCTTCACTTGTACTAAGCTGGAATACTGCTTGTGCATCCAATCCCTTAAACCCCAAAGTTATTCCAGATGAGTCCACTATACCTTCCTATATGCGGTATCTACCTGCCGTTCCAAGTAAATGTGTATGTGCCAAACTCTAAACCTTCAAATAAACATTCTGTTTTGTATGCTCGAATAGCTCATGTATCAACCAAGGTTGTCCTTATCTTCCGTGTTAGGCGGGTTATTCTCAAGAGGAGTGGACTCCACTCCTCACTCACGAGAAAATGGCTGGTCACCGGGATGCCCAGTCCCATGCTTTATGCAAACTAAATCAAAATTAATTGCAAACAAACTCCTCCTGGGAACTGATGTATGTTGGAGACACTCGTTGTTTCGAGCAAGTCATGGATTGATGCTTGTTGGTGGAGGGGGAGTATAAAATTTACCATTCTGTTTGGGAACCGCCTATAATGTGTTTAGCATGGAAGATATCGCCATCTCTTAGTTGTTACATTGACAATGAAAGTAGACCGCTCAAAATACAATTTATCTCTATTTCAAAACCGAGCTCTGGCACCTCTACAAATCTCTGCTTCCCTCTGTGAAGGGCCTATCCATTTACTTTTATGTTGAGTCATCACCCTCTTATTAAAAAGCACTAGCTGGAGAGCACAACTGTCATTTGCATTCATCACTATTAATCTATGTTGGGTCTGACTATGATTGGATCTCTTTTACCATGAATTACAATGTCTAGTCATTCCTTGATCTTTAAAGGTGCTCTGCATTTATGTTTTGCGGTCTCAGAAAGGGCTAGCGACATACCATCTTGTTATATCATATTATGATTGTTTCAAGAAAGTGTTGTCATCCGAGATTTATTATTATGGCTTGCTAGTTGATTATACTATTGATATGAGTAATTATGAGACCTGAGAATTATTGAAAATGTGGTTAGTTATGATATATGCTGAAAACTTGAATACTGTCTTGACATAGTTACAACAACAAGAGCAAACAGAGTTTGTAAAAGTTTTTCTTTCTTTCTTTCAGTTTGTCAACTGAATTGCTTGAGGACAAGCAAGGGTTTAAGCTTGGGGGAGTTGATACGTCTCCGTCGTATCTACTTTTCCGAACACTTTTGTCCTTGTTTTGGACTCTAACTTGTATGATTTGAATGGAACTAACCTGGACTGACGTTGTTTTTAGCAGAATTGCCATGATGTTGTTTTATGTGCAGAAAACAAATTTTCTCGGAATGACCTGAAACTCCACAGAACATCTTAGAAAAAATAATAAAAAATCCTCGCCAAAGATGAGGACCAGGGGGCCCACACCCTGTCCACGAGGGTGGGGGCGCGCCCCCCTCTAGGGCGCCCCCTACCTCGTGGGCCCCCTGGATGCCCTCTGACACCCACTCCAACTCTATATAATTGCTTTCGGAGAGAAAAAAAATTAGAGAGAAGAAATCATCGCGTTTTACTATATGAAGCCGCCGCCAAGCCCTAAAACCTCTCGAGAGGGCTGATCTGGAGTCCGTTTGGGGCTTCAGAGAGGGGGATTCGTCGCCGTCATCATCATCAACGATCCTCCATCACCAATTTCATGATGCTCACCGCCGTGCGTGAGTAATTCCATCGCAGGCTTGCTGGATGGTGATGGGTTGGACGAGATTTATCATGTAATCGAGTTAGTTTTGTTAGGGTTTGATCCCTAGTATCCACTATGTTCTGAGATTGATGTTGCTATGCTTAATGCTTGTCACTAGGGCCCAATTGCCATGATTTCAGATCTGAATCTATTATGTTTTCATGAATATATGTGAGTTCTTGATCCTATCTTGCAAGTCTATAGTCACCTACTATGTGTTATGATCCGGCAACCCCAAAGTGACAATAATCGAGACCACTCCCGGTGATGACCATAGTTTGAGGAGTTCATGTAATCACTATGTGCTAATGTTTGTTCCGGTTCTCTATTAAAAGGAGGCCTTAATATCCCTTAGTTTCAGATAGGACCCCGCTGCCACGAGAGGGTAGGACAAAAGATGTCATGCAAGTTCTTTTCCATAAGCACGTATGACTATATACAGAATACATGCCTACATTACATTGATGAATTGGAGCTAGTTCTGTGTCACCCTATGTTATGACTGTTACATGATGAACCGCATCCGGCATAATTATCCATCACTGATCCAGTGCCTACGAGTTTTCCATATACTGGTTTACGCTTATTTACTTTCCCGCTGCTACTGTTACAATCACTACAAAATACCAAAAACATTACTTTTGCTGTCTTTTCTTTGTTGCTTCTACCACCACTATCATATTACTGTGCTACTAAACACTTTGCTGCAGATACTAAGTTTCCAGGTGTGGTTGAATTGACAACTCAGCTGCTAATACTTGAGAATATTCTTTGGCTCCCCTTGTGTCGAATCAATAAATTTGGGTTGAATACTCTACCCTCGAAAGCTGTTGCGATCCCCTATACTTGTGGGTTATCAACGAGACTCTTTTTAAGGGGGGAAGAGTTGTAACAGCCCCAAAATTGGGTTATCAATTTTTGTGTTGTTATTCCTTCCTGGCACTCATGTTTCAAAATTTTCTCCTGAGTTTGCTAAGATGACTCTGACAATTCTTGTTATTTTCAACCTTTCAAAAACCTTGCTCATGGATTTGTCAGTGAGCAAGCCCTCATCTGCATTATCCCAACTCTCTCAAACCCTAATTCCAAATTTTTGAATTTGTATATGTCCTTTGTGGTTACAAAGGAGCCATCATTTTCTTTGATCTGTTGACCCTCCCTTTTGTTCCCAGAGATCCTCCTATCTTTCTGATCCTTGGATGTGCAAAAATATTGCTAAGTCCCATGCAATATTCTTGACTGTGTTTTATCCCTTTTCTTGCCTTTCTGAGGAATAAAATCCAAAGGCATAACTAGCCATCTCCTAAATTCACGAGAATTGGTGTAGTTGATGCTTATGCCTAATCCAAGCTCTGGGAAATATATTGGCCATAATTAAATAAGGAAAATTGTCTTTTCCTATTTAATGCCAGTATTGCATTTCTGCCATTTTCCAAAGGAACTACTATTTTTATAGCAGAGAAAATTCCCACATAAATTGTGGAGCTTGTCCTTACTATATAATCACTAGTTCCATCCTTATCTCGTGTTCCACAGATCAAAAATTGGGCACATGATCCAATGCGGGTTTCTGCCTTCTCTGAAATTTTGCAAAGGGAGTGCTTTATTCCTAATTCTAATTGAGATGTAATTTGGCAGGGTGATTAACAATGTTAAATAATCCATGGATGCCAAATATGAGCTCAATCCATTCATCCTAGCTCCCTATGCAATTTTTCAAAGTTTCTGACTAGAACACAACTTTGTGAAGGAAGTACCTTCATAGAGTTTCCAAATAGGATGAAACTTTTCCATCCTCTCAAGTATCTCAAATAATTAGCCTCCACCTAAACTCAGTTCATTTCCTTGAACTATGTGAGCATAGTAGCAATTCTTGGGTTCTATCAAAATTTCAGTTTGTGAAGCAAGTATATTTTATCTTGCTCCATCTCGGCTGAAACTTTTTCCAGACCTTATCCTATCGTTATGATCTATCTCCACAAAGTTTTGGCTCATTTCTATTAGCCATTTGTCCTGAGGATTTTTCTGAAGTTTTTGGACAAAAATGATAGCTGTGAAGGAAGTACTAGTTTGGTGAGTCCATTTGGTATGAACTTTTTACAGCACCATGGTATGTCCAAATCATCAGGCTTTGCCAAGTTTTAGCTTAATTCATCACTCCTAGTGAGTGCTCCTTCATGATTTAAGTTTTTGGTCAGATTTAGCAATCGTACAGCAACTATGGTAAATGGTTGTCCATTTTACCTCATAAATTACCAGGACCATAGTCCTTGTTACCATAAGCCTACCAACCATCCATTTTACCATTTAACCTCTCTGGTTTTATCTCTAAGATGTTGCCAAATTTGCAACAACATTCTTGTGGAGCTTGGTTTACTCAGCTCAATTTGTCTCTGCCCGTTTCTTTACCGTAGTAACACTCAAGTTACGAAGGACTACACGATAGACATGAGCTGGCCTCAGTAAAAACTCCAAAGCGCGCCATGTCAGTGGTGACTACGAGGGCAGTCAGCCAAAACGGTGGTCTAGCCACTGTTCGTGTCGGCATCGCTGCTCCGACCGTCTCTGACCTCGCCATTAATGTCCTAAAGCTCCCCCTCGACGTTGTATTCCCCCTGGACCTCTGGCCCCCTTCGTTTTCTTTTCCGGCGAGCCATGCCAACGACCAAAATAGTGCGCTCCTGTGGATCGTCGCCTTCCTCCCCGGTGTCCTCTTCCTCCGTTCATCCGCGAGCTTTGCTCGATTCCATGAGCCTCTGGCGCTCGTCCGCTCCCTCCTCGTCAGCTTCCCCCTTCCCCCCATGACTGCTGCAGCCGGCAGAGCCTCGACCGGACGTGCTCGACAGAGACCAGCTCGGGTGCCTTCGCCCCTGCTATAAATAGCCCGCCCTCGAGCCTCTGGAGATCATCACCAGCCTCTCCCCACCTCTCTACGGCTCCCCAACCCCTCATCTCGTCCTCGGAGTCGCTCCTCGACCACCACCGCCGCCATGGTCGCCGCCTCGGGTCTCTCCCGATTCCGGTGATGCCGTGCTTCCCTCTCTGTTCCTCCACCACCACCGCATCCCCATGCTCCAGAGAGCCACCCAATAGCCTCGGCCTCCTCTCTCCCTCACCAGAACCCCGTGTCCACCCGAGCCCGAAGCCCCTCTCCGCCGCGTGCCCCGCTGTTTCTTCTCCCATGCTCCTCGCAGGCAACAGAGCCCACCACAAGATGTGCCTTGTCCTCCTGAGCTCGCGGGTAGGTCGGCCGTTGCGAGAGGTGGCCGGACGTGCCGGCGATCACCGTCGAGGCGATCTCGTCCTGCTTCCTCGCTCGACCCTGAGCGTGAGGAAGAAGAAGGCCAGGTGGACCCCGCCCCGCGTTGACCCCACCTCTGGGCCCTGCCTGTCGGCCTCTGCGCGCTGATCGGGCTGGCTCGCTGACCTGGCGTAAGTGGAGACGCCCCGTGAGAATGTTCTGAAAACGTACTTTCTGTCGCCTGCGGTCAGTAATGTGCTTTCCCTTCTCTGAAAACGTATTTTCCTTAGTGCGCTTTCTATTTTAACCGACAAGGGCCTGTCTGGGAATATTTATTTTATAGATTAGTCCCTGTCATTCAAACGGCCGTATCTTTGCAACCACAACTCCGATTGAGGTGATTCCAACACTCATGTTCTCTGTTCGTCGAGCTCTTCCTATTGGTGTCATTTTCATAATGTTTTCACATAGTGAAAATGACCATTTTGACCTTGTCTGTAAACAACCCCCTCCGACGAAGAACTGTTCCGGCAAATCTTTCCGCAATCGTTCCACACTTCTTCCCCGAGTATTTGTCGACCCCAAGCAAGCCAACCTCTTATCATGAGCCCCGAACCTGCAGGTTGACTTTGCTTGCACCTTGTGTGTGTGTAGTTGCAGTTGTTTCATACCATTTTCGTCTGCAGTTATTCCATTATGCCTGTCATGCATGCTTGTGTTTTCACGATATCGTTTGCCACGCTACTTAGAATGTTGTTATTGATAATGCCATGTCACTACTCTACTTTATTTGCATGTCATCATTATAAAATGTTATGAGGTTTGTAATGCATCATTGATATGCTATTACTTGGTATTGTCATGTTCTTTATGCTATAGTTGTGCACTTGAGAAGTTCAATATTTTGTTCATGCATTTGTATGCTGCATGCTCATTGTTGCATTCATGTTCATGACGATGGAGAAGGAATTAAAATGACTTAATAATAACAAACCTCCTCCATCATCGACGGGATCGAGTCATAGTGCCACTAAATCGAACTTTTTTCAGTGCAGCCACATTTGCCTTTATGGGAAGGCCTTAATGCGATCTATTATCGTGCCTCTCGCCGGTGCCTCAAACTAGGGAAGGTTATGGGCATGCTTACCCTGATCAGGTAGGCGGACATAACCTTGTGTGCCCATTGTTAAATCTTTTGTACCGGTCCCCGTGAGGGACGTTTTGGCCACGACGGTGATCATTGTGCCTTTGGTAGACACGGGGCCACCCAGGACTAGCCCAATTGGGAGTGGGTCGGAGTGGCCGGGAGAGTGTCATGGTAGTAGGTCGGTGTCGGTGTAAAAACCGGCGGATCTCAGGTAGGGGGTCCCGAACTGTGCGTCTAAGGCGGATGGTAACAGGAGGTTGGGGACATGATGTTTACCCAGGTTCGGGCCCTCTCGATGGAGGTAATACCCTACATCCTGGTTGATGGGTCTTGATGATATGAGTATTACAAGAGATGGTCTACCACGAGATCGTAGAGGCTAAACCCTAGAAGCTAGCCTATGGTATGATTATATGTTGTCCTACCGACTAAACCCTCCGGTTTATATAGACACCGGAGGGGGCTAGGGTTACACAAAGTCGGTTACAAGGAAGGAGATCTACATATCCGAATTGGCAAGCTTGCTTTCCACTCCAAGGAGAGTCCCATCCGGACACGGTACGAAGTCTTCAATCTTGTATATTCATTATCCAACAATCCGGCCAAAGGATATAGTCCGGCTGTCCGGAGACCCCCTAATCCAGGACTCCCTAAGTAGCCCCTGAACCAGGCTTCAATGATGATGAGTCCGACGCACAGTTTTGTCTTCAGCATTGCAAGGCGGGTTCTTCTTTCGAATACTCCATAGAAGATTTTGAACACAAGGATAGTATCCGGCTCTGCAAAACAAGTTCCACATACCACCATAGAGAGAGTAATATTTCCACAAATCTAATCTGCTAACATGTTTTGATAGCATGACATCATGTCATGGCTCGGTCATTATTCGAACCATTTTTCTCAACCAGCACTGCACATATCGCGGGGCAGTTTTCTTGACACGTCTTGTCAAAGCAGAGATCGTGTCCCCCTTATTATGATATTCTCATCAATACGGACGTGGGTAACCCAACCGCACCTTCAATTACGGCGCTTGAGGAATAAGCGATTTTACCAGGTAAGTGGGGAGGCGCATCGCCTCCTCTGCCCTTATAAAGGGACAATGATTCACCCTTTTTACCCACGCCTTCTTCCTCCTTGCTTATCCATTCTCGCGCACTCGAGCTCCAGCGCCCAAGTTCGCGTCTTTCTTCTCAAACCACTCCAAGCATGTCCGGAGCGGGAGGCAAATGGATGGTCTCCTCCGTCATGGAGGAGCACATCGCAAAGCTACGTGAAGCCGGATATCTGGCCGCGGATATCGCGCACCGGCTGCCAGACGCAGGGCAGATCATCCCTACACCCGAACCCCATGAGAGGGTAGTTTTTCTTACCCACTTTGTCCGTGGACTGGGATTTCCCCTCCACCCGTTTGTCCGCGGGCTCATGTTCTACTACGGGCTGGATTTTCATGATCTGGCCCCCAATTTCATCCTCAACATCTCGGCGTTTATCGTCATGTGCGAGGCCTTCCTCCGCATCAGGCCCCACTTCGGCCTGTGGCTGAAGACCTTCAATATTAAACCAAAGGTGGTGGTCGGCCAGCAAGCAGAGTGCGGAGGTGCCATGGTGGGCAAAATGCCTAATGTCACATGGCTCGAAGGCTCCTATGTGGAGACCATAAAGGGGTGGCAATCGGGGTGGTTCTACATCATCGAGCCACGCGACACCAACTGGGTGGCGGCCCCCCAAATTTCGATCCGGAATCCCCACGCGGCTCACTTCCTGGAAAGAGAAGGGCCTGTCCTGGGGTTCCCCGGTAGAGCTGACCGGACTCCAGACCTGTATCAGGAATATGATGAGCAAGAAAATCAAGCTCGTCAACGTGGTCCAGGTCATGCTCTTCCGCCGGATTCTCCCGTGTCAACGACGGGCATTCAATTTGTGGGAGTTCGACCCGGCCAAGCACCAGACGCTGCGAGAGCTCTTCAACATGATGCACAAGGACGTCTGGAGGGTGCTGTTCAAGGGCACCGAGGTACCTCCTCCACTTACCGAGGACCGCGGACTGAGCGCAAAGCGCCATGCCAATCCGGTAAGTTTTTATATCTCACAGGATATTTATTTGCCCCAGTTTAATCATGTGTGGGATCTAAGCTCCCATGCCATTAACAGGACTGGGTAGAGACAGCGGAGCAGGTCAATTGCCCAGCCCCCCTGCCTGAAGATCCTGCAGATGCTCTCCAAACGGAGATGCTGGTTCCGACGCCTTATGAGGTGCCGGTGAAGAAGGCCCAGAAGAAGGCCACGAGGACCGGAAAGGGTCTCCGGCGCAAGGTTATATCAGATTCATCGTCTGATAACTCCGATGCACACTCCTCCCACGAAAATGAGGAGGAGGAAGAAGAAAGTTCTCCCCCCCCCCCAGTCGGGGGAGACAAGAAAGGAAGGCCGACCCAACCGGGGAAGCCTAAGGGTCCAAGAAGGGAAGGAACCTCCTTCCGGACTGCTCCACGACGACCGCCTACAGCGGCGACGAGTGGTTACCCAGGGAGAAGCCCCTGGCGAAGTCGTAAGTATCTGGATACCATAGTAATTCATGGTATGTTTTATTGCACTGCTTCTCCTTATGCCGAATATGATTATGCAGTCCGTCCCGAGCCTGTCTCGAGGAATCTTCATCGGACGGTTCTTTGGACTCGTCGGATATGAACAGCGATTCACCTCTGACCGCCTCCACCCCTTGCCCTATGGACAACATCGAGGTGTTGTCTCAAAAGGCACCGAGACGAGGGGAGGTAGTCCTGGGGGCGCCTCGAGGCGACCTTCCGGACCCTGGGTGCAAAGGGAGAAAGACTCCCACGGGCTCCAAGTTCGCCCCCCAGCCAAACACTGCGCTGGAACCTTCGGTGGTTCCGGACTCCGGCAGGCAATCCCCCGTTAAGGGGGGCAAGCCGCCCGTGCCGGTGGCCTCTGTCCATCCAGAGGCACCTGAAAACTTATTGGAAGCGCTTCGCGGTGCTTCCATCGATGAAGAGCACCGCACTATCATGAGTGCGGTGATCGAGAAGGTTTAGTGCACCAAAAACGGACTAACTGAAGCTTGTGCCAGCCTCCTAACAGGCCTTGAGGTAAGCAATCAAAATATAGGGAAAATATTACCGCATAGATAGTAGCCCCTGATGCTCTATTTGGCGTTCGCGAAGAAAGGCCGAATAGAGGATCAAATAATGACTCAGAGTCTAATCTGGACATGTCTATGTGCATATGCAGGCTTCATTGCTAGCCGCTGCCGCACGTACTGCGGAGGTCGCTGCACTGAAGCAGGACCTTGAGCGGTCCGAGGACGAGCTCGGCCTGACAAAGAGGCAGCTCGAGGAGAGCAAAGGTAAGCAATACTTTGTCTACATGTTAAAACGAAATTTGGTTGTAAAGTAATAGGATAATCATGAATTTTTTCAGGGGCCACGACCCAGGTGGCGACCCTGAAGAAGGCGCTGTCCGAGGCCGAAGACAAAGCGGCCAAGGAGCACATTGAGCGGGAAAATCAAGAAGCCCGGGTAGGCGAGGTGCAGCAAGAGCTCGAGGCTCTCGCCAAAAAGCACGAGTCCTTGGAGCTTGACTCTAAGACGCGAGAGTCCGAGCTTGCGAAGGCACTCGAAAGCGCACGGAGCGCCAAGGCTGAAGCCCACAAGGCCCTCCAGGAGATGGATGCGGTGAAGAATATAGCAGCGGGTAAGGCATTGATTATGCAAAGCAAGCATGTGAAGGAAACTTTCCTTTTACTTACCCGAGTTCAGAGCTCTCCAGGAGCGTTCGCAGATCTTCCCCGCAGTGTACTGGATGCCACGGGGTTTTACCGAGCTGAGGAGGGGAGCTCGACGGAAAAGTTGTTCTGGTCTCAGTATACTGAGACCAAACACCCAATGCCCTTGAGCGACCAGCTGAAGCAATTGGTCGAGCTTCACAAGGCGGCCGAACAGGCCATGGAGGGTCTTATAGTCCGGATGTGGCCTGGCGAGCCCCTGCCCGGTAGCTACTTCAGTCTGGTGAGGCGGCTTGTGGATGCCTGCCCACGGCTTGAAGTCATAAAGCGGTCCGTCTGCATCGAGGGTGCGCGCAGGGCTTTTGCCTAGGCGAAGGTGCACTGGGCGAAGCTGGACGCCGTGAAGCTGGTGAAGGAGGGGCCGCCGGAGGGCAAGGAGCACCGTTGCCCCGAAATGTATTATGACAGTGTCCTGAAGAGTTCCCGCCTTGTGGCGGAGGAATGTGCCAGAGATGTAATTTTTGAATGAACATGCTCATGTGATCCTGTAATATGAAACGAGTTCATTTGCGCAATGCAACACTTTTTGCATTTAAAATATTACCTTCTGTGCGGCCGTTTATAAAATCTAAGAGTTGGCCAGTCGTCAGCTTCTGCCCCCATGTAAACTAGTACTGGAGTGTTCGGGATAAACCTGAGCACTCTTATCCCAATTTTGGGTCCTTCGAGGGAGGTGTTCAGCACAACGAACCAGGCAATCGGACTATAAGGCTTTATCACTCTCACTTAGCCACAGAAGTCTACAATTTTAAATTTGGGCAAAGCCCCTAGTATTCGGAAGGCCAAATTTGGGGCGCTATATACGCCTAAGTCGGGCAAGGCCGACTCCTCGCCCGAAGTGGAAAAAGTCTTTAAGGACTTGAGACCTCTCAACAGCGACCAGCTCTCGCCTTATCATGACAGTCAGTTTTCGGCTTTCTCTACTGAGGTGCTTGTCCGGAAGAACCGGGACACAATCGCAGTAGTTCTCCCAGCGCTACCTTAGGCGATATAGCGGAACATAAGGTACCAAAGCATGGGAGCCGGGCAAACCAAACTATTGACCCAAGACATGATTCAGAGCTGATGCATATAATGCTATAAGTTCGAGGTGCCGCACTGTCGAAAGTGTTCGGACTTCTCACGCCGTATTATGGGGTAAACAAAAGCCCCTGGCGTACTGACAGTACCAGAATGTACGGGTGCAAGTTGTTGTAAATGAACATATAAGAAAAAAGGGATGGGTAATGCAATAATAGACTAATGCTATGCATTTAAATAATACGTCAAAGCGTACTGATACAAGTAGTGCAATAAGCAAAAAATAGGACTATTTGACATGTCCTATCCAAGGGCAAGCTGCGTAAGGATAGTGAAAAGCGGGTATATCGATTATTGTTAGAGACCACCTAGGGGTTCCCTTGTACGTCTTAGTTTCTTGCCTCCTTGGTTGTTCCTTCCCGTAATGTGTCCGGCAATCCTACTGCCGGAAAGGGCTTCCAGAGAGTAAGGTCCTGAAAGAGAAAAATGATAAAGGTATGCAGCCCCTAGGGCGGTTAAGCCGTATTGCGGGACGTGCCCTGATCGTACCCCCGCCTATGCCCATGGTATTTTCAGTGCGTAATTATGTACGCGCGGCACGAATTTTGTTGCTTGAGTGGGACTAGGACGGGTGCCGAATTGCTAGGCGAGCTCTAAACATGCCAGGCGATCTTGTTGCAGGTTACTCCGGACTCGCTTGACGGTGTCCGGGGGCTGTATCGCCGAATTGGCGGTTTGCCTTAGAAGGCTGCTTTGTGCTTCTGCTGCGAGGGCCGCAGTGTGCTCTTCCATGCGGAGTGAGCGTTATGTATTTCCATTGACTGTTATGACCCCCTAGGTCCTGGCATCTTGAGCTTGAGGTATGCGTAATGCAGTACCACATTGAATTTTGGAAATGCGGCTCGCCCGAGCAGTGCGTGATAACCACTACAGAACGGGACGATACAGAAGATTAACTCCTCACTTCAAAAGTTGTCCGGAGATCCGAAGGCCACTTCTAGTATGATTGAGCCCATGCAACGGGCCTCTACACCTGGGATGATGCTCTTAAAGGTGGTTTTGGTGGGTTTGATCCTCGAGGGATCTATACCCATTTTGCGCGCTGTATCCTGATAAAGCAGGTTCGGGCTGCTGCCGCCGTCCATAAGGACTCGAGTGAGGTGAAACCCGTCGATGATGGGGTCTAGGACCAATGCGGCGGATCCTCCATAACAGATACTAGTGGGGTGGTACCTGCGATCGGACAAGAGGACCATGGATTGAACTTTGGGGCGACGGGCTCTATCGCATAGACGTCCCTTAGTGCACACTTCCGTTCCCTCTTGGGAATGTGGGTTGCGTATATCATGTTCACCGTCTTCACTTGTGGGGGGGAACCTCTTTTGTCCTCCAGTGTTCGGCGGCCGGGGTTCCTCCTCGTCATCACTATGCAGCCCCTTGTCCTTGTTTTCGGCATTCAACTTGCGGGCCTGCTTGAACACCCAGCATTCTCTGTTGGTGTGATTGGCTGGCTTATCGAGGGTGCCGTGGATTTGACACGAGCGATTGAGTATGCGGTCCAAACTGGATGGGCCCGGAGTACTTCTTTTGAATGGCTTTTTCCGTAGACCGGATCTAGAGCCTCTAAATCTGGCATTGACTGCCGTATTATCCTTGTTATCGCCGTTGTTGCGGCGCTTTTGTCTGTTATGACGTGGTCTGTCGTTGGCATCTTTGGTATCCGAGGTGCCCGGATTCCTTGATGTGTTGTTGCTGCGAGCCAGCCAGCTATCCTCGCCCGCGCAAAAGCAGGTCATGAGTGTCGTGAGGGTTGCCATAGACTTCGGCTTCTCCTGGCCGAGGTGCCGGGCGAGCCACTCGTCACGGATGTTATGCTTGAATGCCTCTAAGGCCTCTGCATCCGGACAATCAACAATTTGGTTTTTCTTAGTTAGGAACCGTGTCCAGAATTGCCTGGCCGATTCCCCTGGCTGCTGAGTTATATGGCTCAAGTCATCAGCATCCGGTGGTCACACATAAGTGCCCTGGAAGTTGTCAAGGAATGCGTCTTCCAAATCCTCCCAACTGCCGACGGAGTCCGCTGGCAAGCTATTCAGCCAATGCCGAGTTGGTCCTTTGAGTTTTAGTGGGAGGAACTTGATGGCATGGAGATCATCACCGCGGGCCATGTGGATGTGAAGGAGGAAATCCTCAATCCATCCAGCGGGATCTGTTGTACCATCATACGATTCAATATTTACGGGTTTGAAACCCTTCGAGAATTCGTGATCCATAACTTCATCAGTGAAGCATAGGGCGTATGCAGCACCTCTGTGCCGGGCTATATCACGATGCAGTTCATATGAGTCTTGTCTGCTGTATTTGGCTCGGCCGGATTTACTTTTAGTGTATCTGGCGCGACGGTCATCGTCCCGCGTTGGCGCGCGACCCCGTGGCCCGTATATCGACCTTGCATGTTTTTCCCTGCTGTCCAATACGTCTCGTAGGTCCCGTGTGTTGCCCCAGGCCTTGGTATTTTTGTTTGAGTGGCGGCGGGGTGCAGGCTGTACTTCAGGCTGAAATGCCTCTCTGGCTCGGCCACGAGGTGGCCGGTCAGCCGCATCGTATACTGGTGATGTAGGTTTCAATGCTTCCTCCTCGAGGTGAGGTAGCAACCTGCGCTTTGGGTAACTCTTGGAGGGGCGCTCGAGTTCGTATTCCTCGGCCGCAAGGACTTCGGTCCATCTGTCTGCTAGCAAGTCTTGATCAGCTTGAAGTTGTTGTTGCTTTTTCTTCAAGCTATTTGCTGTGGCCATAAGCCGGCGCTTGAAGCGCTCCTGCTCGACAGGATCCTCAGGCACGATAAATTCTTCATCGCCGAGGCTTACCTCGTCTTTGGAGAGAGGCATGTAATTGTCCTCCTCCGATTCTCCATCTGCTGCCTGCTCTAGAGGGCTGGCTTGTTCACCCTTCCGCTCTAAATCGTGCTAGAGGGGATTGTTGTTGTCTTCGGCACTATCCGGAGTGTTATTGTCTCTTGTGCCGGTATCACTACTTTTGCTGGCGGGACTTAGAGTGGCGCCGCTGATGTCGGCGCTTGGGTTGCGTCTTGGAGGGGTCATCCTCCGTTGTCTCGTCGCCATTGCCTTCTTTGGGGGTGTCCACAATGTATATATCATATGATGAGGTGGCGGTCCAGCGCCCTGTGGGCGGTGGTTCCTGTTCGTCTCCTGCATCGTCGTCCATACCATCGATGTCTTTGGAGTTGAAGTCAAGCATGTACGTTAAATCATCGACAGTGGCTACTAAGTGGGTGGTGGGTGGGGAGCGAATTTCTTCGTCGTTCGCATCCCATTCTAGCCGGACATAGTTCGGCCAAGGTTCCCCTGACAAGGAGAGAGACCTTAATGAATTTAGCACATCGCCGAAAGGCGAGTGCTGAAAGATATCCGCGGAAGTAAACTCCATGATCGGTGCCCAATCGGATTCAATAGGCACGGGCGGTTCGGAGCCTATGGCCGGGGACGAATCCAATTGTTCGGCGGCACGGCTCTCGCAAGGGGTGAAGTCAGTATCCGGCTCCATCGCCACCGAGAGTGCCTCTTCCATGGCGGGGTCTATCCCTCCGTCCTCAGATGGCGCAATTTTCTCCGGATTGAAGGTTGTAGTAGTTGTAGGTGTGATCTCCCGAACACTGTCCGACGGTAGAGCTAAATCATGCTCGTCGTGATCGTGCAACGCACCTGACATGGGCTCAGATCCATCGAAGATCAAGTCTCCGAGGATGTCGGTAGTGTAGTTTAGGTTTCTGAACCTGACCTGATGGCCAGGGGCGTAGCTCTCGATCTGCTCCAGATGGCCAACGCGAGTTGGCCCACAGTGCGAAGCCGCCGAATACAAAGATCTGTCCGGGGAGGAAAACCTCGCCCTGGCCTGCATCATTACCGATGATCGAAGGAGCCATCAAGCCTTATGGTGACGGCACAGTGGAACTCTTAATGAAAGCACCAATGTCGGTGTCAAAACCGGCAGATCTCGGGTAGGGGGTCCCGAACTGTGCGTCTAAGGCGGATGGTAATAGGAGGCAGGGGACACAATGTTTACCCAGGTTCAGGCCCTCTCGATGGAGGTAATACCCTATGTCCTGCTTGATTGATCTTGATGATATGAGTATTACAAGAGTTGATCTACCACGAGATTGTAGAGGCTAAACCCTAGAAGCTAGCCTATGGTATGATTGTATGTTGTCCTACGGACTAAACCCTCCGGTTTATGTAGACACCGGAGGGGGCTCGGGTTACACAAATTCGGTTACAAGGGAGGAGATCTACATATCCATATTGCCAAGCTTGCCTTCCACGCCAAGGAGAGTCCCATCTAGACACGGGATGAAGTCTTCAATCTTGTATCTTCATTATCCAACAGTCCGGCCAAAGGATATAGTCCGGCTGTCTGGAGACCCCCTAATCCAAGACTCCCTCAGTCGGTTTAGTCGGAATGCCGTTGGTCCACCCAAATGGGATGACGAGGCCATGGGTTCTGTGGTGTGGGGACAGTGTGCTACCTCTGCAGAGTGTATATAAAGTCTATCGATAGCAACACAATTCGTAGTGGGTCACACTATCAGGTCTTGGTCGAAATGGAGGATAAACCTGAAAGAATTAAATAAATTAATGTGATAACGAGAATATGGTGACTTGGACTATGAGATAGTCGTGAGAAGTCACGACGATGTTTTGATATGATCACGAGATGAGGTCTCGGTGAGTGTTGAAGACCAAGTGCTGGTCATGGTTGTGATCACTGGAAAGATCCCCGTTTGGTTGCGAGGCAACCCGTTGGTAAGAGAGTCCAAGGGACTCGGTGCACAAGTTTGATTGCATTGCATGAGTAATTTGTTGCTATTTGCATTTAAAGAACCATGACGGAACAGAAGATGGCTGTATAAACTTAACATGTTATGTCTACATTGAATATGATCGGTAGTTTATTTTGAAAATAGTTTCATGATGCCATGCCATGTTCGGATTGATTATGCCATTAGATGATATGCTATGTTTTGCTATTGCCATGTTAGAAGCCTGTTTTGATATGCCATGTGATTGCCATGTTAGTAGATGCTATGATGTTGTTCATGCTTAGTTGATATTTTTATCCTGCCATCTTCAGTAATTGATATGAGATAAGTTGTTGCATGCGCTTGGTTCTTGCTTTGTCTTCTGCTTGTTTGGATGCTATATAATTGGTTGTCTTGCAAGTACATTCAATGTACTGACCTGGCGTGTCATGCCAGTTTTGTAGGTCATACCCGGAGTGTTCGCTTGACCCGTCGTACTAGGCTGTAACCTTGCCAGTCCTGTGAGTTGTGGAGCCTAGCCAGAGTTGTTGTCCTGCCAACCCAAGACTTCTGCCGCCATTTAAATAAGTTTCCGCTGCCATTTATATAGCCTTAGGGCTATGCCAGATATTTGTATTCATCAATGATGTACTCTTCTATACATGTATTTGATGAATATTCTTGTACCTGGAGTGCTGTATTATGGACCTGCCATGCGTCAGGTGTTATCCTGGGCTGACGTGCGAAGGCCCCCTGCTCCATGTGGATCGGGGTGCCACAACATCAGCTCTGAATCATGTCTTTGGTCAATAGTTGGGTTGCCCGGCTCCTGTGGGTGCTACCTTACATTCCACTTGTTCGTCTAAGGTGGTAAAGGGAGAACTACTGCGATTATGTTTCTGGCTCGTCCGGTCAAGCATCTCAGTAGAGAAAGCCGAAAACTGACTGACATGATACGGCGAGAGCTGGTCAACGATTCGGCGACTCATCATAAAGTCTGTTGCGATTTCTTCCATACTATACAAAGGACTGGCCTTCATCCAGTCATGCGTCTAAGGCATCCAAGTTCAGATAGCCGCACACGCGCCAGGGTCTAGTTCCTAGTCCCATTGTCAAACTCCTATGGCTAATTAGTGAGAACGATAAAGCCGCATAGTATGATTGCCTAGTTCGCTGCGTAGACACCTCCTTTATGGACCAAGACATTGGGTCAAGTGTGGTTGTGCGCTATACCGAACACCCTCATAGCATCTACATGGGGGCTGAAGCCGGCGACTGGAAAACTCTCAGGCATAACAAACGGCCGCACGAGAGGAAAATAATTTCAGATCAAGGCATAAATATATTACAAAACCTTGGTTCATAAAACAACACCTGGACAGCTCGGATACATTCATACAAACATGATATCCTTCGATCATTGGCCCTCTACTATCCGGGCACCCTCCAGGACGTCGTCAAAATACCCCTCCGGCTTGCGTTGGTCTTTGCCTTTGGGTGGGCCCTCGATCGCCAGGACGGTGGCCTTCATCTTTGCCCATTGCATCTTGACACGGGCAAAGGCCATCCGTGCACCCTCGATACACGCCGAGCGCTTGCTGCTTCATTTCAGGGCAGCGCGTCAGCAAGTCGCTTCACCAGGCCGAAGTAACTGCTAGGTATGGGTTTGGTTGGCCAGAGTTGGACTATGACGTCCTTCATGGCCAAACCAGACATCCTATGCAGCTCCGCCACCTGCATCATCTGGTTCTTCAGCAGCGCCGGACGCTCTGGCGCCAGGTACTGTGACCAGAAAACCTTCTCCGTGGTGTTCCCCTCCTGGGCCCGGAAAAATTGTGCAGCGTCGGCCACACTCCTCAAAAGATCCGCAAAGGCGTCTGGAGAACTCCATAGTCGATTGAGCAAGGCATATTTCTGACTGCCGAATTTACTCTGCAAAAGAAAGGGCTTACCAATCGCTATCTGTTCGGCCTGCTTGATCTCCACGCGAGCCGCCCGGGACTCGGTCCGCGCCTCCTTGGCCCCCCGAAGAGCCTTGGCGAGATCGGCCGCTTGGGCCTTATTCTTCTCTTCCAAGGCGCCTCGCACTTGCCGTCGGCATCCTTGAGCTCTTGCTCCACTTCAGTCACCCGCTCCTCATATCGGCGGCGGGCGACCTGCTCGACCTTTAAATCCGTGGCCTCCTGGCTCACCCGTGCCTGCTCCTTCTCTTGGGAAAGGGTTCTCTTTAGAGTCTCGACCTCAGCCGCACTACCTGCAGTAACGATCAGGGTAACACAGGAGCTTAGACCCCGCATTGGCAAATTACTTCAGGTGTGTAAACAATTTTTCAAAACATACTTGCACCTCGTTGAACCGCTTGTTAATGCGGATGATATCATCATCGGCCAGCTGCAGCTTCCGCTTGAGTTTGGAAACCTCAGCGGCCTGGGCGGTCGCTGCCAATAGGGAAGCCTGTTTATCAATAGACCAGTATGTTACCTCCTGCGATTGTTATTTGATCCTCTGTTCGGTAGTTTTTTTAAACCGAACAGAGTCTCAGAGGCTATTATCTATACGCATGCATATTTTTATATGAAAAGTGGTTAAGAAAATTACGTCTCATACCTCGAAGCCTGTTAGCAGGCTGGTGAAGGCTTCGTTCATCCCGCTCTTGGTGGACTGAACCTTCTCAACTACCGCACCCATCAGGGTGCAGTGCTCCTCGACGATGGAAGCATGTTGCAATGCCTCCATCAGAGTGTTCGGCGCCTCCGGATTAGTGGAGGTCGCCACCAAAGTTGGCGCTCCCCCCTCCTTTGAAGGGGGTTGCTCACTCGATTCCGGAGCCACATGGGTCTCCGGAATGGTGTTCGGCTGTGGCCCGGACTGGTCAGGGCCCCCGTCGTCAGTATCCATGGGGGTTGTGCCCCCATGTTCTCGGAAGCCGAGGCATTACCCTCTGCCACCGTCTTGGTGGCCTCCTGCACCTCTCCATGGCCCGGAGTGGTCCTTTGGGATAACACCTCGGTGTCATCTGCGGCGGGTGGCAGGGAGGCTCGTGGAGGCATCTCGCTCTCCACCATCTCCGGTGCCAGAGAGTTCCCCAAAGATGATGATAGTTGGGGGAGTTCACGGGCCGGACTAAAACACACAATATAATATGTTATCCTACAATCGTGAAAGACCGGATATATGTAAAGGATCTTGGATACTCACGATGCGGTCTGGGGCTTCGCCCTAGGGTGCCGCTCAGGGATGACTTCGACATCCAAATCTGAGCCGTCCGAGAGGGATATTTTCCCTCTCTTAGACGTCCCCGCCTCCGGGTCTATGGAGGCCGCCCTCTTCTTCTTCCTCCCCTTAAGGGGAGAATCGCTCTCTGCCTCCGCCTCCTCTTCATCTTCATCTCCCTCGTGGGAGGAGGGAGCTTCAGTCTCTCCGGACACAATGTTTGAAGTACCTTTATGGCGGAGGCCACCTTTTGCCTCCTTGCTCTTCTTCTTGGCCTTCTTCTCTGGCGCCGAGACCAGCATCCTCTTTAGCAAGGGAATAGATGGGTCTTCGGGTAGCAGAGCCGGACACTTGATCAGCTCCGCCTTCTTTGTCCAGCCCCGATTGAAGGATGGAAGGCTCAACATACCTTTTGATTTACGAACTGAGGTTATGTTCGGAAACTAAATGCTTATCGGGGTGGCCGGATGCGCGCTGTCGAGGCCGATGTCGTCGGTTGTATCGGGCCACATCTTCTGGGCCTTGAAGAGCAGCTTCCAGATCTCTTCGTGCATTGTGCCAAAGAATCGTTGCAGGGTCTGATGAAGCTATGTACCTAGGGTAGGGTCATGGACCTGTCCGACATACCCTCCCCAAGGACATCTCTGCAAAGAATCAGAAGCAGTCGAAGAGAAACCATCGTCCACTCGACCATGAAGATGCACTCACTCGACCACCTTGAAGACACTTGACCACCAGAAGATGAGAAACTCTCCACTCTGCAACGGTCAAGACTTAAACCATAGTTTTATGGGCATTTATAGCACTTTACTACAGGCGTTACCAGTAATGCCCCTCCTTTATGAACATTGAACACTGTGTAACGGAGGGGAGCTGGGGTCCTGGCGCACTCTATATAAGCCACCCTCCTCCTCTGGGACAAGGGTTCGCACTTTTGTAAACACACACTCATATAATCCAATCGACCGCCTCAGGGCATCGAGACATAGGGATGTTAGTTCCTCCGAGAAGGGCCTGAACTCGTAAAACTCGTGCGTACAACTCCTCCATAGCTAGGATCTTGCCTCCTCATACTTACCCCCCATTCTACTGTCAGTCTTAGATCCACGACAGTTGGCGCCCACCTTGGGGCAGGTGTCTTAGCGACTTATTGGAGAAGTTGCAATTTTTCCGATACCCTTCATCATGGTTCCAGGTGGAGGTTTGGCTGAGGGCCGCGAGATCCGTCTCGGCGCGCTCGTGTTTGTCGCCGACGACTCCGCTTGGCTCCAGGAGGCACCACTCAACGCCGACGCGCTCCCCGCCCGCGGGGCGGTGCACTTTTGCGCGTGCGTCCGCGATGTCCCCCTGCGGCTACCGTCAACCCGGTACCAGTCGACTCTAGCAGCTTTCCCCCTCCCTGCGACCCGCCGGAGCAAGCGCATCGGTCGGTCGAGGCTTCAGCGGTGGGTGAAGCATGCGGTGGCCTGCCAATGGGCCGCCCCTCAAGTCGCGGCGATCGAGCCCGACGAATCTATCTATGGCCTGTTCGATCTGTCAACTGGCTCCGTAGAGACTGCATCCGAGTGCGGCAGCAGTGACTCGACGGCGGAAGTCCTGATGGTCAATGGACCACGCAGTCCTCCAGGCTTCAATCGTGAAGACGAAGGTGACGGGAATGGCGAACCGTCGCGCATTCACGAGGAGTACCGCCCCGAACCTCTCTCCTCGCAGTAGAGGGAAGAACTTCGTCGCCGGAACATGGATGCCCTGCACACTCCTATAGTTGGAGAAACCCCCGAGGCCCAGGCCTTGGAGCAGGCATGCTTGGCCAATCTGGCTGAGCGCACTCGACTGGAGAACCTCCAGCGCACCCTCGACGATCGTTCTCGACAACATGCTCCTGAATCCAGTCGACACCAACTTTTTCCACCTCCAACTCAGGTATACCGAACCCCGATCCAAAATCTAGCTGCTGCTGCCTGGATAGCGGAGTCGATCCAACCCTCCCAGTCAAAAGCTAGTCGAGGTCTGGTGCAGATCCGAGCCTTGCTTCGGGCGGCGGGAGAGTAGAATACAGTTGTATCTCAGTCGCGGGATAGGATCCACAACAGATCCGTGATGGCAGACACAGTTCAGTCGGCCCATAGACCAAGATTGCCTCCGAGGCGTGAGGGACGTGGGGATCGACGAGATCAGTACAGAAATCGAGAGCAGTATGATCGCCGAGTTGATCGTGATGATCGCCATCGAGTGCCCACGCCTCCCCCGAGGAGCGGGTCCTACGCGCCTCGGCAGCATGAAGACAGACGTCCTCACAGTGTTGGGCGAGGTATTCCAATCGACCCTAGGGAGCCAGGCTTTGATGCGAGGTCTGTTCTCGTGCAGGGCTTGGTCGATAGAAACAGAGCTCAACGGGAGGGCCATGATGGAGGTCCACAAACCAGCAACAGGGTGCATGTCTCTGGTCTAGAGTGCTTCAGCAGAGGTATCAGAGCTGCGGTGATTCCTCCCAACTTCAGGTTGGCGTCTGGAGTTAGTAAGTTCACCGGGGAGTCCAAGCCTGACACTTGGCTTGAAGACTACCGAGTGGCTGTCCAGATTGGTGGCGGTAATGATGAAGAGGCCATGAAACACCTTCCTCTGGTGTTAGAGGGCTCAGCTAGAGTGTGGCTGAATCAGTTAGCACCTGACAGCATCTATACTTGGGAAGATCTCGCCCGAGTGTTTGTCAGAACATTCGAGGGCACGTGCAAACGGCCGGCAGGTTTGACAGAGTTGCAGTGTTGTGTTCAGAAACCGAATGAAACTTTGAGGGATTATATCCAGAGATGGATCACCCTACACCACACAGTAGAAGATGTGTCAGATCATCAGGCAATTTGTTCCTTTAAGGAAGGCGTCAGGTATCGAGAGTTGAATATGAAATTCGGCCGGACAGGGAATATGACCCTGGCTCGGATGATGGAAATTGCCACCAAGTATGCCAATGGTGAAGAAGAAGAGCGGCTCCGGAGCGGCAAGCACAAAGCAGTCGCCCACGAAGCCGGAGGAGGAAACTCCGGTCGGAAGCAGAAGCGCAAGGCCAAGCCAGCTGCTCCGGGTGAAGCCTTGGCTGTGGTTCAAGGAAAGTTCAAGGGGAAGCCCAAAGGGCCGTGGAACCCTAAGAAAGTAAAAGATCAAGATGGAAATGACGTGTTGGATCTGTCGTGCCATATCCACACCAAAAAAGATGAAGAAGGTAATTTCATTTACCCGAAGCACACCACTCGGCAGTGTCGGCTCCTAATCCAGCAGTTCCGAGAGAAACAACCCAAGGAAAAAGAGAAGGAGACAGACAAGGTTGAGGATGAGGAAGAGGATGACGATGGTTATCCCCACGTGAATTCCACTCTGATGATTTTTGCTGATGTCGAGAGCAAAAGTCGATTGAAAGTTATCAACAGGGAAGTGAACATGGTCGCTCCGGCGACACCCAGTTACTTAAAGTGGTCACAGACTGCCATTACATTCGACCAGTCTGATCATCCAGCGCACATCGCCACCCTTGGGAGGAAAGCACTTGTGGTCGACCCGGTGGTCGAAGGCACTCGACTGACAAAGGTCCTGATGGATGGTGGCAGTGGCCTGAACATACTGTATGCAGAAACGTTGAAAGGAATGGGCATTCCGATGTCCAGGCTCAGTGAAAGCCATATGAGTTTCCATGGGGTCATTCCAGGCAAGAAGGCCGCATCCCTCGGTCAGATTGCACTCGACGTGGTTTTCGGTGATTCCGAAAATTACCGCAAAGAAAAGTTGAAGTTTGAAGTTGTGGATTTCCAGAGTGCTTATCATGCAATTCTAGGCAGGCCAGCTTATGCATGATTTATGGCTCGACCATGTTACGTGTACCTCAAACTGAAGATGCAAGGTCCCAGAGGAGTGATTACTATCTCTGGTAATCGGAACAAGGCAGAAGAGTGCTTCCAGAAGGGCTCAAAGATCGCCGATGCCCAGATGGCCGTAGTAGAATTGCAAGAATACCAGAAAAATGCAGATCCGAGTGACTTGCTGCGAGCCAAGAAACCAGCCACATATTCAGCATTCCAGTCGTCTGGTGAAACAAAGTCGATTCATATTCACCCGGTAGATCCCAGTGCTGCTCCGACTCACATTTCAACCTCACTTGACTCCAAATAGGAAGAAGCGCTCATCCAGTTCCTCCGTGAGAACTGGGACATCTTTGCATGGAAGACTTCTAACATGCCGGGTGTTCCCAGGGAACTAGCTGAGCATTTTTTGCGAGTCGACCCGAAGGTGAAACCAGTCAAAGAACATCTTCGATGGTCCGCCGTCCAGAAAAGAAAGGAAATCAGGGAAGAGGTGGCTCAGCTTTTGGCAGCTGAGTTTATCCGAGAGATTTACCACTCCGAGTGGTTAGCCAATGTTGTCATGGTCCCAAAGAAAGACGACTCACTTCACATGTGCATAAATTTCAAGCATATCAATCGGGCTTGCCCGAAAGATCACTTTCCTCTCCCTCGCATCGACGAGATAGTCGACTCGACTGCAGGGTGTGAGCGTTTGTCCTTTTTGGATGCCTACTCCGGGTACCACCAGATCCGTCTGTATGGACCCAACGAAATAAAGACAATGTTTATCACCCCGTTTGGGTGGTTCTGTTATGTCACAATGTCATTCGGTTTGAAAAATGCCGGAGCCACATTCATGCAGATGATTCAGAAGTGCCTGCTCACTCAGATCAGTCGGAATGTGGAAGCATACATGGATGACATTGTGGTCAAGTCACGTAAAGGTTCTGACCTACTGACTGACCTTGCTGAAAGCTTTGCCAACCTCAGAAGGTATGATATCAAGCTCAATCCATCAAAGTGCACGTTTGGAGTTCCAAGAGGAAAGTTACTCGGTTTTCTTGTTTCCGAACGAGGAATCGATGCTAACCCAGAGAAAGTAGGCGCTATACTCCGAATGAAGCGCCCTGTGCATGTTGCACGATGTCTAGAAGCTTACTGGTTGCTTGGCCTCCCTAAGTCGATTCATTTCTCGCCTTGGTGAAAAGGCGCTGCCTCTTTACCGACTGATGAAGAAATCAGACAAGTTCGAGTGGATCCCAGAAGCTGATGCAGCGTTTGCAGAGCTAAAAGCCCTGCTTTCCACCCAGCCAGTGCTTGCTGTTCCAATCAGCAAAGAGCCTCTACTGCTTTATATAGCAGCCACTGGACAAGTCGTCAGTACAGTACTTACGGTCGAGCGAGAAGAAGAAGGAAAAGCTTATAAGGTTCAACGCCTAGTTTATTATATTTCTGAAGTCCTGACCCCATCAAAGCAGAGATATCCTCATTATCAGAAGCTTGTCTATGGGATTTACATGACCACGAAGAAGGTTGCACACTATTTCTCAGATCACTCTGTTACAGTCGTCAGCGACGCTCCATTGTCAGAGATTCTGCACAACAACATGCAACTGGTCGAGTGGCCAAATGGGCGATTGAACTCCTTCCCCTGGATATCAAGTTTGAGGCAAAGAAAGCTATCAAGTCCCAAGCAATAGCAGATTTCCTCGCCGAGTGGATCGAACAGCAACTGCCGACTCAAGTTCACTCTGAACACTGGACCATGTTCTTTGACGGATCCAGGATGCTGAACGGTTCTGGTGCTGGAGTAGTTCTGGTATCCCCCCAAGGAGACAGGCTCAGATATGTCCTCTAGATTCACTTTGATTCCTCCAACAACGAAGCAGAATATGAAGCACTCCTGTATGGGTTACGCATGGCCATTTCACTCGGCGTCCGTCGCCTCATGGTCTATGGCGACTCAGATTTGGTAGTTAATCAAGTGATGAAGGAGTGGGACGTCAGAAGCCCAGCCATGACTGGTTACTGCAACACAGTGAGAAAGCTCAAGAAGAAGTTTGAGGGATTAGAACTCCACCACATACCCCGACTGAGAAATCAAGCAGCTGACGATTTGGCAAAGATAGGTTCCAAGAGAGAAGCCGTTCCCAACAATGTATTTTTGGAGCATATCCACTCGCCGACAGTTCAGGAAGATCCTTTTACTGAAGAGCCCCCGCAACCTAAGAGCACCACAGATCCGACTGAAGTCGAGGTCCCAATCATGGTCGACCTGATCATGGAGGTTATGACCATTACTCCCGACTGGACGGTGCCCTACATTGCGTACATCCTCAGGAAAGAACTCCCAGAGGATGAAGAAGAGGCTCGACAGATCGTCCGCCATCCAAGGCCTTTACTATGATAAGAGGGTAGCTGTTCAGGGAAAGCGTGACTGGAGTCGGTCAGAAATGCATAACACCATAAGAAGGTCGAATGATCCTCAATGACATCCACTCGGGGACCTGTGGTCATCATGCGTCCTCCCGGGCCATCATGGCTAAAGCATACCGAGCTGGATTCTATTGGCCACGAGCAAATGAAATGGCGAAAGATATAGTCGACAGATGTGAAGGCTGCCAGTTTTACTCCGACATGTCCCACAAGCCAGCGTCTGCTCTAAAGACCATCCCCCTCATCTAGCCCTTTGCTGTTTGGGGACTGGATATGGTTGGACCACTGAGAACTGGCAGGAGCGGCTTCACTCATGTGCTCGTTGCAGTCGACATGTTTACCAAATGGATCTAAGCTAAACCTATCAAGAACCTTGATGCTAGCACCGCTGTCAGTTTTATCAGAGAATTGACGTTCAGATATGGAGTCCCACACAACATCATCACGGACAATGGGTCGAACTTCGACTTCGATGAATTCAGAGCTTTCTGCACCTTTCAGGGCACTCGAGTCGACTATGCTTCGGTCGCTCACCTGCAGTCAAATGGACAAGCAGAAAGAGCCAATGGCCTAATTCTCAAAGGATTGAAACCCCGACTGATGCGTGATCTCAAACACGCAGCAGGCCCTTGGGTTGATGAACTTCCGTCAGTTCTGTGGGGCTTGAGGACAACTCCTAATCGGTCGACCAGACGAACTCCTTTCTTTTTGGTTTACGGAGCCGAAGCAGTTTTGTCAAGTGACCTGCTCCACAACGCACCCCGAGTCGAGCTCTTCTCTGAAGAGGAAGCAGAGCAGGCCCGGCAAGATTCAGTCGATCTCTTGGAGGAGGAAAGAGAGATGGCCTTGATCCGGTCGACCATCTACCAGCAAGACTTGCGTCGATTCCACGCCAGAAATGTGAGGGGTCGAGACTTTCAAGAAGGAGACCTAGTTCTTCGAGTGGATCAATAGAAACCACACAAGCTTGCTCTGACTTGGGAGGGCCCCTTCATCATCACCAAAGTTCTCCACAAGGGAGCATACCATCTTTACAGTATTGAGCATCAGAAAGACGAGCCACGAGCTTGGAACGCGGAGCTACTCCGCCCCTTTTATACTTAAGCACTCGTTCGAATAAAATGTAATGAGAAACACCGTTTGTAATTTGTTTATCAAAGACAAGAGCTTATGGTTCTCTCATTTGATTGTGTTGTTCTTATTTACTTCTGAAATCCCCCAGTGGGTGGGCTTAGTCGCGAATCCGTTTCGCCTAAGTTCGAAAAAATCCTACCGAGTGGAGAGCAATCCTCCCACTCGGGGGCTTAGCTACAGTCTAGCACTCGCCTAAGTTCTCTCACTAGGAGACTTAGTTGCAGTCCGGTACTCGCCTAAGTTTGAAAAAATCCTACCGAGTGGAGAGCAACCCTCCCACTCCGGGGCTTAGCTGTAGTCCAACACTCGCCTAAGTTCTCTCACTAGGAGGCTTAGCTGCAGTCCGGTACTAGCCTAAGTTTGAAAAAATCCTACCGAGTGGAGAGAAACCTGAAGGAAATATGCCCTAGAGGCAATAATAAAGTTATTACTTATTTCCTTATATCATGATAAATGTTTATTAGTCATGCTAGAATTGTATTAACCAGAAACATAATACATGTGTGAATACATAGACAAACAGAGTGTCACTAGTATGCCTCTGCTAGACTAGCTCGTTAATCAAAGATGGTTATGTTTCCCAACCATAGACAAAGGAGTTGTTATTTGATTAACAAGGTCACATCATTAGTTGAATGATCTGATTGACATGACCCATTCCATTAGCTTAGCACCCGATCGTTTAGTATGTTGCTATTGCTTTTCTTCATGACTTATACATGTTCCTATGACTATGAGATTATGCAACTCCCATTTACCGGAGGAACACTTTGGGTGCTACCAAACGTCACAACGTAATTGGGTGATTATAAAGGAGCATTACAAGTGTCTCCAAAGGTAGATGTTGGGTTGGCGTATTTCGAGATTAGGATTTGTCACTCCGATTGTCGGAGAGGTATCTCTGGGCCCTCTCGGTAATGCACATCACATAAGCCTTGCAAGCATTGCAACTAATGAGTTAGTTGCGAGATGATGTATTACGGAACGAGTAAAGAGACTTGCCGGTAACGAGATTGAACTAGGTATTGGATACCGACGATCGAATCTCGGGCAAGTAACATACCGATGACAAAGGGAACAACGTATGTTGTTATGCGGTCTGACCGATAAAGATCTTCGTAGAATATGTAGGAGCCAATATGGGCATCCAGGTCCCGCTATTGGTTATTGACCGGAGACATGTCTCGGTCATGTCTACATTGTTCTCGAACCCGTAGGGTCCGCACGCTTAAGGTTACGATGACAATTATATTATGAGTTTATGCATTTTGATGTACCGAAGGTTGTTCGGAGTCCCGGATGTGATCACGTACATGACGAGGAGTCTCGAAATGGTCGAGACGTAAATATTGATATATTGGAAGCCTATGTTTGGATATCGGAAGTGTTCTGGGTGAAATCAGGATTTTACCGGAGTACCGGGAGGGTTACCGGAACCCCCCGGGAGCTATATGGGCCATAGTGGGCCTTAGTGGAAAAGAGAAGGGGCTGCCCTAGATGGGCTGCGCGCCTCCCCCTTCCCCTAGTCCTATTAGGACTAGGAGAGGTGGCCGGCCCCCTCCTCCTCTTTTCCCCCTCCGCGAATCCTATTCCAACTAGGATTGGGGGGGGGGGGAATCCTACTCCCAGAGGGAGTAGGACTCTCCTGGCGCGCCTCCTATGGCCGGCCAGCCCTCCCCCCTCTAGTCCTTTATATAATAAGGTAGAGGCACCCTAGAACACACAAGTTGATCCACGTGATCTATTCCTTAGCCGTGTGCGGTGCCCCTGCCACCATATTCCTCGATAATACTGTAGCGGAGTTTAGGCGATGCCCTGCTGCTGTAATTCATCAAGATCGTCACCACGCCGTCGTGCTGACGGAACTCTTCCCCGACACTTTGCTGGATCGGAGTCCGGGGATCGTCATCGAGCTGAACGTGTGCTCGAACTCGGAGGTGCCGTAGTTTCGGTGCTTGATCGGTTGGATCGTGAAGACGTACGACTACTTCCTCTACGTCGTGTCAGCGCTTCCGCAGTCGGTCTGCGTTGGGTAGGTAGACAACACTCTCCCCTCTCGTTGCTATGCATCACATGATCTTGCGTGTGCGTAGGAATTTTTTTGAAATTACTACGAAACCCAACAGTGGCATCCGAGCCTAGGTTATTTATGTTGATGTTATATGCACGAGTAGAACACAAGTGAGTTGTGGGCGATATAAGTCATACTGCCTACCAGCATGTCATACTTTGGTTCGGCGGCATTGTTGGACGAGACGACCCGGACCAACATTACGCGTACGCTTACGCGAGACCGGTTCCCCCGACGTGCTTTGCACATAGGTGGCTTGCGGGCGACTGTCTCTCCAACTTTAATTGAACCAAGTATGGCTACGCCCGGTCCTTGCGAAGGTTAAAACGGAGTCTATTTGACAAACTATCATTGTGGTTTTGATGCGTAGGTGAGATTGGTTCTTACTTAAGCCCGTAGCAGCCACGTAAAACTTGCAACAACAAAGTAGAGGACGTCTAACTTGTTTTTGCAGGGCATGTTGTGATGTGATATGGTCAAGACATGATGCTGAATTTTATTGTATGAGATGATCATGTTTTGTAACCGAGTTATCGGCAACTGGCAGGAGCCATATGGTTGTCGCTTTATTGTATGCAATGCAATCGCGATGTAATGCTTTACTTTATTACTAAACGGTAGTGATAGTCGTGGAAGCATAAGATTGGCAAGACGACAACGATGCTATGATGGAGATCAAGGTATCGCGCCGGTGACGATGGTGATCACAACGGTGCTTCGGAGATGGAGATCATAAGCACAAGATGATGATGGCCATATCATATCACTTATATTGATTGCATGTGATGTTTATCTTTTTATGCATCTTATCTTGCTTTGATTGACGGTAGCATTATAAGATGATCTCTCACTAAATTATCAAGAAGTGTTCTCCCTGAGTATGCACCATTGCCAAAGTTCGTCGTGCCCAGACACCACGTGATGATCGGGTGTGATAAGCTCTACGTCCATCTACAACGGGTGCAAGCCAGTTTTGCACACGCAGAATACTCAGGTTAAACTTGACGAGCCTAGCATATGCAGATATGGCCTCGGAACACGGAGACCGAAAGGTCGAGCGTGAATCATATAGTAGATATGATCAACATAACGATGTTCACCATTGAAAACTACTCCATCTCACGTGATGATCGGTTATGGTTTAGTTGATTTGGATCACGTGATCACTTAGAAGATTAGAGGGATGTCTATCTAAGTGGGAGTTCTTGAGTAATATGATTAATTGAACTTAAATTTATCATGAACTTAGTCCCTGATAGTATCTTGCTTGTTTATGTTGATTGTAGATAGATGGCTCGTGCTGTTGTTCCGTTGAATTTTAATGCGTTCCTTGAGAAAGCAAAGTTGAAAGATGATGGTAGCAATTACACGGACTGGGTCCGCAACTTGAGGATTATCCTCATTGCTGCACAGAAGAATTATGTCCTGGAAGCACCACTGGGTGCCAGGCCTGCTGCTGGAGCAACACCAGATGTTATGAACGTCTGACAGAGCAAAGCTGATGACTACTCGATAGTTCAATGTGCCATGCTTTACGGCTTAGAATCGGGACTTCAACGACGTTTTGAACGTCATGGAGCATATGAGATGTTCCAGGAGTTGAAGTTAATATTTCAAGCAAATGCCCGAATTGAGAGATATGAAGTCTCCAATAAGTTCTATAGCTGCAAGATGGAGGAGAACAGTTCTGTCAGTGAGCATATACTCAAAATGTCTGGGTATAATAATCACTTGATTCAAGTGGGAGTTAATCTTTCGGATGATTGCGTCATTGACAGAATTCTCCAGTCACTGCCACCAAGCTACAAGAGCTTCGTGATGAACTATAATATGCAAGGGATGAGCAAGACTATTCCCGAGCTCTTCGCAATGCTGAAAGCTGCGGAGGTAGAAATCAAAAAGGAGCATCAAGTGTTGATGGTTAACAAAACCACTAGTTTCAAGAAAAAGGGCAAAGGTAAGAAGAAGGGGAACTTTAAGAAGAACAGCAAGCAAGTTGCTACTCAGGAGAAGAAACCCAAGTCTGGACCTAAGCCTGAAACTGAGTGCTTCTACTGCAAGCAGACTGGTCACTGGAAGCGGAACTGCCCCAAGTATTTGGCGGATAAGAAGGATGGCAAGGTGAACAAAGGTATATGTGATATACATGTTATTGATGTGTACCTTACTAGAGCACGCAGTAGCACCTGGGTATTTGATACTGGTTTTGTTGCTAATATTTGCAACTCGAAACAGGGACTACAGAATAAGCGGGCACTGGCAAAGGACGAGGTGACGATGCGCGTGGGAAACGGTTCCAAAGTCGATGTGATCGCGGTCGGCACGCTACCTCTACATCTACCTTCGGGATTAATATTAGACCTAAATAATTGTTATTTGGTGCCAGCGTTGAGCATGAACATTATATCTGAATCTTGTTTAATGCGAGACGGTTATTCATTTAAATCAGAGAATAATGGTTGTTCTATTTATATGAGTAATATCTTTTATGGTCATGCACCCTTGAAGAGTGGTCTATTCTTATTGAATCTCGATAGTAGTAATACACATATTCATAATGTTGAAGCCAAAAGATGCAGAGTTGATAATGAAAGTGCAACTTATTTGTGGCACTGTCGTTTAGGTCATATCGGTGTAAAGCGCATGAAGAAACTCCATACTGATGGACTTTTGGAACCACTTGATTATGAATCACTTGGTACTTGCGAACCGTGCCTCATGGGCAAGATGACTAAAACACCGTTCTCCGGTACTATGGATAGAGCAACAGATTTGTTGGAAATCATACATACCGATGTATGTGGTCCGATGAATATTGAGGCTCGTGGCGGATATCGTTATTTTCTCACCTTCACAGATGATTTCAGCAGATATGGGTATATCTACTTAATGAAACATAAGTCTGAAACATTTGAAAAGTTCAAAGAATTTCAGAGTGAAGTTGAAAATCATCGTAACAAGAAAATAAAGTTTCTGTGATCTGATCGTGGAGGAGAATATTTGAGTTATGAGTTTGGTGTACATTTGAAAAATTGTGGAATAGTTTCGCAACTCACGCCACCCGGAACACCACAGCGTAATGGTGTGTCCGAATGTCGTAATCGTACTTTACTGGATATGGTGCGATCTATGATGTCTCTTACTGATTTACCGCTATCGTTTTGGGGATACGCTCTAGAGACGGCCGCATTCACGTTAAATAGGGCACCATCAAAATCCGTTGAGACGACGCCTTATGAACTGTGGTTTGGCAAGAAACCAAAGTTGTCGTTTCTTAAAGTTTGGGGCTGCGATGCTTATGTGAAAAAGCTTCAACCTGATAAGCTCGAACCCAAATCGGAGAAATGTGTCTTCATAGGATACCCAAAGGAGACTGTTGGGTACACCTTCTATCACAGATCCGAAGGCAAGACATTCGTTGCTAAGAATGGATCCTTTCTAGAGAAGGAGTTTCTCTCTAAAGAAGTGAGTGGGAGGAAAGTAGAACTTGACGAGGTAATTGTACCTGCTCCCTTACTGGAAAGTAGTACATCACAGAAAACTGTTTCAGTGACACCTACACCAGTTAGTGAGGAAGCCAATGATAATGATCATGAAACTTCAGATCAAGATACCACTGAACCTCGTAGATCAACCAGAGTAAGATCCGCACCAGAGTGGTACGGTAATCCTGTTCTGGAAGTCATGCTACTAGATCATGATGAACCTACGAACTATGAAGAAGCGATGGTGAGCCCAGATTCCGCAAAATGGCTTGAAGCCATGAAATCTGAGATGGGATCCATGTATGAGAACAAAGTATGGACTTTGGTTGACTTGCCCGATGATCGGCAAGCAATTGAGAATAAATGGATCTTTAAGAAGAAGACTGACGCTGATGGTAATGTTACTGTCTAAATAGCTCGACTTGTCGCAAAAGGTTTTCACAAGTTCAAGGGATTGACTACGATGAGACCTTCTCACCCGTAGCGATGCTTAAGTCCGTCCAAATCATGTTAAAGATTGCCGCATTTTATGATTATGAAATTTGGCAGATGGATGTCAAAACTGCATTCCTGAATGGATTTCTAGAAGAAGAGTTGTATATGATGCAACTGGAAGGTTTTGTCGATCCAAAGGGAGCTAACAAAGTGTGCAAGCTCCAGCGATCCATTTATGGACTGGTGCAAGCCTCTCGGAGTTGGAATAAACGTTTTGATAGTGTGATCAAAGCATTTGGTTTTATACAGACTTTCGGAGAAGCCTGTATTTACAAGAAAGTGAGTGGGAGTTCCATAGCATTTCTGATATTATATGTGGATGACATATTGCTGATTGGAAATGATATAGAATTTCTGGATAGCATAAAGGGATACTTGAATAAAAGTTTTTCAATGAAAGACCTTGGTGAAGCTGCTTACATATTAGGCATTAAGATCTATAGAGATAGATCAAGACGCTTAATTGGACTTTCACAAAGCACATACCTTGACAAAATTTTGAAGAAGTTCAAAATGGATCAAGCAAAGAAAGGGTTCTTGTGTCACACCCTAGCTAGTCATGCATTAGAGTGTTGCATCATGTTTACTCTTTCATCAGAAACTTGAAATGGGGATCTGTGAAACCCTCAGAATCATTTTGAAAATGACCCAAATAAAAATTTCTCCAAAAGGGTCCAAGAAAATGCTCATGTTGATCTCTGAAAATATTGGACAGAGATAAAAATCAAACCAATATTTTTAGTGACTCATGGACATTTATTTTGGGCATTTGGAATTAATGCATAAATATTTGCTTTGGAAATATATTTCTTTATATATTAATATATGTCCAAATATTATGCCAATTATAAAGGAGCTCTGGAATAATATATCTAGCCCCTGAAAAATTTGGCATAAGTTAAATAAATGATTTAATATATTATTTAAATCAAAACAAATGTCAGAAATTAGAAAACAGAAAAAAATAAAAGGGAGAAGCTTACCTGGGCTCCTCCACTGTGCAGCCCATCCAGCTGGCCGGCCCAGCCAGCAGGCGGCCCAGCCCGCCTCCCTCCTCTGTCGTCTTCGTCCCGACAGAGGGAGGGGAGTGTGGCCGGCGCGCGCGCGCGCCACCGCGCCACGCCACCTCTCTCCCTGCCTGCCTGCCCTCCCCTCCTCGCCTCGATGCCCTGGACGACGCCACGCCTCCCCCCCTGCTCTCTCTCACTCGCCCTCGGCTCTTCCTTCCTCTCCCTCGCTCTTTCACTCACGGCCGAACACCACCGTCGCCGCCGTTCGCCATAGCAGCCGACTCCGGCCACCCCTCGCTCCCCCGACTAGCTCAGGAGCTCCGCCTCGACCTCCTCTTCCTCCCTACCGCTCCACGGGTCTCCGGAAGCCCTGCATCGCCGCCACGTCGCCGTTCCCCTCCTCGGGCTCCGACCACCGTCGCCGTCGATTCGCCGTCTCCAGCGCGTCCCCGAGCCCGCTTCGACGCCCACTGCAACCGCGGTGAGCTACGCCACCGTTTCCCCCTCTTCTCCCCCTCGTTCCCTCACCGTAGCCTCCTCCCCACCACGGCCGAACCTCCGCCGTCGCCGAGCTCGCCGTCGACGCAGCTCCGGTGACCATTTGGTCACCCCGGCGAGTCCAACGAGTTCGTAAGGCTCCATAGAGCATCCCTAGCGCCTCGCTTCGCTCGCCTTCGAGCTCCAACCCCGTTTCCGTGCACGACCGAACTCCGGCGGCCGCAGCCGAGCTCGCCGCCGTCGACTCCGGCCACCTCAGGCACGGCCACCACCACCGTTCGACGCGCGGGAGCAAGAGCTCTCCAACGAGCCCAAGAACGGCCTCGCCCGTGCCCTGTAGCGCGATCCCGCATCGCGCCGCCGTCTCGGGCCTCGCCGGCGTCACGTCGCCGGTGGGTTTGACCCACTTTGACCACAGCAGGAACCCCCCCTGAGTCCCTGACAGGTGGGCCCAGCCCTGTAGCTAATTAGGATTAGCGCTAACCACTGTTAGTTAACCCCCTGACACTGACTAGTGGGCCCCAGCGCCACTAATTAGTAATTAGGATTAATTTAACCCTGTTTAACCCCCCTGTCACTGACGTGTGGGCCCCACACGTCAGGTTTGACCCCAGACAGCCGCAGTTGACCTGCTGACGTCACACTGACGTCAGGCTGACCCAGTAATTGATTTTCTGGATTTAATTTAAATCAGGAAATTCCAGAATATTATTTAAACTTCAAAAATTCATAACTTTTATTCTGTAACTCCAAATTGGACAAATTATATATGAAAAATGATCAGAAAAATCCAATCTATCCATCTGTACTATTTTCATGCATGATCAAACAAGTTAAATTGATGTTTCAAGCAGAACAAGGAAAAGCACTTTAAAAGGCCATATTTGAATTTGAAATTTGAATCCTTGATTCAAATTTGCTCAAACCCTTCTGGTTTTAGTTGCATTAGCCCAACACACTCATATTGCCATGTTTCATGCATGCATCATATTGTTGCACATTGTTTGGTGATGGTTGTGTATCGGTGTCCTTTGCGACAGGTTCTGCCTCCGAGGAGTACCGTGATTACCCTAACGAAGAACCGTATCAGTGCATCGAACCATCAGGCAAGAAACCAACCATTTGATCATATCGATACAATCCCATATTCTCGCTCCTGCTCTCTTTTACTGCATTAAGACAACGCGTTTCAAATTGCAGTGTGCTACGGTAGTTGAACCCATTTCCTCTGCATGACCTGTCATTGCCACAGTAACTAGATGAAACCCACTAGCATGTGTAGGAGTTGTTTGAGCCATATGTATGTGTTGTTCCTACCTTGCTATGCCTGCTATGCTTAGAGTCGTGTCAGGTCTGGTTCATCTGGGTGATGGGCTAGAGTGAAATGTTTATGTCGGTAATGAGAGTGGTGTGGTGAACACGATTTGGTAAAGGTATCGATGAGAGGCCATGTAGGAGTACATGGTGGGTTGTTTCATTGAAGCCGATCTTAAGCACTGAGATCTGTATGTGTGATTTAAGAATCAGCTACTACCATGCATTGGGCCCGAAACCAATGGACCCTCTCGGCTTCTTATTCACCCTAGTTCTCCGTCCAGGAGTTGCAAGTAGTTTCTGGTGTTTGTAGCCTACTGGAGGCCGTGGACAGCGCTGACCGTAGGGGTGGGCTGTGATGCGGTAGGTACGTGGCACGGTGTACCAAATACCCGTTAGGTATCTTGGGAACCCTGTTCACATCGTTCGGGGCCGTATGGGAAACCTCGGCCGGACTCCCTGCGGATGGAACCTGGATAGGCGATAAACCTGGACTGGAGGCTTAGGTGGTTAGGTAGGTCGTGGCCGACACCCACGTTGGGCTTCCGCTTGAAGGTTGCCGAGTACATGTCGTGTAAACGACGGTAAGTGGTGAGAGCGTGTATGAAGGAGTACACCCCAGCAGGGTTAACATGATCTATTCGAATAGCCGCGTCCGCGGTAAAGGACTACTTGGTTGCCTATACAGTTCATAGACAAGTAAATGGAAACTGTTAAAAGCCTCAAGATAAGTGTGAGTGCCGAGGATGGCTCTTCCGTAGGAAGACGGAGGCGGATCCTCGGTAGTGTATTGAATTGGTGAGTAGTGGACTCGTGTGCGCAAAACCATTTCAAGTTGGAGTATCGTAGGATAGTCTAGCCAAGAGTCAAAGCTGGCTTGCTGCAATAACTCCACCAACCCTTCTTGATAATATGCATGTATGTAGGATCTGATGTAAGTCTTGCTGAGTACCTTTGTACTCATGTTGCTATAATTTACATTTTTACAGAAGACGCTGCAACCCCTTCTGATGGGTTCTATGTAGACGTTGACATCAACGAGTAGGCTAAAGACCCAGGTGGTGACGCTGAGCTTGTGAAGGACCACGTAGTATAGTTAGGCTTTCCAAGCCTCTTTTATTTTACTAGTTGTCTGTACTCAGACAAGTTACTTCCGCTGCTGGTTTGTATGACTGTATGACTTGTATGTTGGGTCGTGAGACCCGTACCTTTGTGTATGTTATGTATGGCTCCCTGAGCCTTAAATAAAGTACTTGTGTCGTAGAGTCATGTTGTGATGCTTCGTTGTATTTGCACATATCGAGCATATTGTGTGTATGATTGAAATGCTTGGTATGTGTGGGATCTGACTATCTAGTTGTTTATCTTTAGTAGCCTCTCTTACCGGGAAATGTCTCCTAGTGTTACCGCTGAGCCATGGTAGCTTGCTACTGCTCTAGAACACTTAGGCTGGCCGGCATGTGTCCTTCTTCGTTCCTGTGTCTGTCCCTTCGGGGAAATGTCACGCCTTGAGTACCGGAGTCCTGTTAGCCCGCTACAGCCCGGTTTACCGGAGTCCTGCTAGCCCAGTGCTACAGCCCGGACCCACTTGCTGATGACCGACACGTTCGAAGCTGGGTCATGGATGCCTGTCCCTGTAAGTCTGTGCCACTTTGGGTTTACGACTAGTCATGTCAGCCCGGGCTCTTTATCATATGGATGCTAGCGACACCATCATATACGTGAGCCAAAAGGCGCAAACGGTCCCGGGCAGAGGTAAGGCGACACCCGTGGGGATACCGTGCGTGAGGCCGCAAAGTGATATGAGGTGTTACCGGCTAGATCGATGTGACATCGAGTCGGGGTCCTGACAGCGTTGGCATCAGAGCCGGACTGCCTGTAGGTTCTCCAAGCCAAACTGGTCGATGTTGAGTCTAGAAATTCTTTAGTTATATGTAGGGGAATTGTTTGTGGGTTGGAACGTAAGGCTCTTTTTACTTCTTTACCTTATGACATTCTGATCTGAGTCAGTCCATTCTTCTACCGGGGGTTAAGGAATTAGGATCTATTCTCTCTATCAGGATCACGTGTTACTAATCAGTAGTACCTTATAAGTTTGATGGATACAAGCCTAGTTCAGTTCTACTACCACATTATGTTGTTAGAATGGATTCAGAACTTTGATATGATGATGTTGAGTGTGTATGAAATCCTTTGTCAAATGTCTCAAAATCCTTTTTGAGCATTTACAGCTGTTATGCTGCCGAAATTTCGCTAGAAATTCTAATGCCTTTGCATTATGATTGTGCTTTCAGATGGCCACTCGCGACCTCAATCAAGTGGTTCGCCTGACTCGATGCCTAGATGTACCCGGCCATACTGCCAAGTTGGTCAGGGTAATGACTGAGGCTGGATACCGCTGGTATCCTGAGTACACGGTCGAAGAGCAATTCCGAGACTTTAATCAAAGCCAGTATCTCTGCACTGTCAGGATATTTCCATCTTATCCTGGATCCACCGAGCCTCTTCACTGCTCTTATGGACTCGGGGTTACCATTGAGATGGCTGTGCAGGACGCCGCCTACTCTATGATGACCATTATGCGAGTCAGATCTGGTCTATTTCGGGACTCTGATTTCCGGTATATGCCAGGATCACTTCCGGGAGCACAAGGGTATCTCCAGGCTATTTATGCTGACCCCACTCAGGAGGATTCACGGACTCGCACCACTGCTGAGATGCTCGAGGATAAGGACCGTGAAAATCAGGCCTTGAGGTTAGAGCTCTTCAATACCCGTGCTGACCACTGGGCCACTTTGACTCGGTTCGCACCGGCGGTGCAAGCTGGATATTCAGATATGCGCGATCTCTATCCTGTGAGATCTGCTCTGCCAGACGTGATGGTTTGGCGTGATGTAGGAGGCATCACCCCACCTCGCGGTCCCCGCAGGCCACCGTCTGTTGGTCCAAGACCTCATCCTAGCCCCTATGGTCCACAAGCTCCGCGAGATCGTCTGTTTCCGGATGATCATGTTTAGCTCCCAGGCTATGGAGGTGACTTCTACGAGGACTACTACGGATCGGTCTGAGTTAGTGGTAGTATCACTAGTTCGCACTAGCTGTGTCGTCTATCGTCCCGCGTGACTCGTGGGATATGACCTAGTTTGTACTCTTTCCGGAGGTATAGAAAAATAATGTATAGGAGCTTGGAATGCCTCCGATGAGATGTAATCCTCTTTTCACCGTAATAGTACTTTGTTTGGTCTTGTACTAAACCCTGTATGGTGTGTATGACGATGGAATAAAAGAAGCAGTTCTGTTTTTACCATGTCATACGGATGATCATCTCGCATTTCGAGTTATTCCTTACATTTTTATCCTATGTCGGAATTTTATCATCCTGACTAAATCATTGTCTTGTTTACCTAGGATGGTCAACACGCGCGCTAACCCTGCTTCTCAAGAGCAGGCCGAAGGCAGTGAAGCCAGGAATGAAAATCTGCCTCATCCTCCTTCACTAGCCGAGGTTATGATGGAAGCTGAGAGAAACAAGCGGGAGACCAACCGTTTGTTGGAGCGTATTGAACAGAATACAGCACACCATCAGAGGACTAGCGTGGTGTCACTCAGTGATTTTATCAAATTGCATCCACCCACGTTCCACCACTCCGTCGAGCCTCTCGACGCTGATGACTGGCTTCGCAGTATCTCTCACAAGCTGCGTTCCGCGCTGGTAGCGGAGGCTGACAAGGTCACCTTTGCTGCATATCATCTTGAAGGCCCCGCCAGTCTATGGTGGGAGAATTATGGAGCTATGCGCCCGGCGGGCCATGTCACTACTTGGGCTGAGTTTAGTGAGGCTTTCCGTGAACATCACATTCCGGAGGGTCTCATGGACCGTAAACGTGAAGAATTTTGCAGTTTCACCCAAGGCCGACTTTCTATGGATGCCTACAGCAGGGAGTTTGGTAATCTCGCACGATATGCAACTGAGGAAGTGTCTACTGATGCCAAGAAGCAAGCAAGGTTCCGTAAGGGCCTTAGTCCTGAGCTTCGCCGCGACCTCCGTCTGCATGAGTGCACATCTTTCCAGAAACTTGTCAACAAAGCCATCAGTGCTGAAACTGGTCAGACTGACTATGACGCAACACGCAAGCATGGCCGTGATATGGGTTCCTCATCCGGTGCTGGTCCTCAGAAGCGCCGCGTGTGGGTACCCAACACCGCCCTGCCACCCAGGTTCACACCGAGGCCATCCTTCCAGGCGCCTCGCCCTGTTCAACAGTCTGCTCCAGCCAAGCCCTATGGGGGTCCAACCAACAATGCTCCTCCACGTACCAGTTCCGTGACTTGTTTCAAGTGTGGGGAATCTGGCGTGAGTGTCCCCAGACCAACCCCAATCAATCTGCTAAAGCTGTTGGCCGTGGCAAGCCGACAGGAAAAGTATTCCACGCCAAGCCGGTCACCGCCTCACGTGGCCATGTCAACTGTATCTCTGCCGAAGAAGCTCAAGAGGATCCCAACGTCGTTCTCGGTACGCTTCTTGTTAATTGCCACCCGGCATCTGTTCTTTTCGATACAGGAGCCTCTCATTCTTTTATATCTGAAAATTATGCTCGTTTGCATAACGTCGCATTCGGTGATATGCCAACCTCTTTGGTAATTCAAACTCCGGGATCCAAATGGAAAACTTCTAGAGTAAGCCATGGAAATGAAATCCAAGTTGACAGACTTGTTTTCCTTGCCTCTTTGATAGCCCTTAAATTTTCAGATATTAATATCATTTTGGGTATGGACTGGATGTCAGCTCATCATGCCAAAATTGATTGCTTCTCTAGGACTGTTCAACTCACCCATCCTTCGGGGAAGATAGTCAATGTCTTGACCCGATTAGCCAAGCGACAATTATATTCTCTTAACGCCAGCCCTTTGCCAGACCTTGAGGACGTTCCGGTAGTCCGTGACTTTCCGGATGTTTTCCCAGAGGAATTGCCAGGTGTTCCACCTGACAGGGATGTTGAGTTCGTAATAGACCTCATTCCAGGAACCGTTCCGATTGCTAGAAGACCTTATAAGATGGCACCCCTAGAACTAGCCGAGCTTAAGAAACAACTCGATGAGTCCTTGAAAAAGGGTTTCATCCGACCTAGCTCTTCTCCGTGGGCTTGCCCCGTCCTATTCGTCAAGAAGAAGGATGGTACGGACCGGATGGTTGTAGATTACCGACCTGTCAATTTGGTCACAATCAAGAACAAATATCCACTTCCCAGGATCAACGACCTGTATGATCAGCTCGCTGGATCCTCAGTCTTCTCCAAGATGGATTTGAGGTTGGGCTACCATCAAATCAAAATCAAAAACGGGGACATTCCTAAAACGGCCTTCGTTACTCGTTATGGCCAATACGAGTACACCGTCATGTCCTTCGGTTTAACCAACGCTCCAGCCACCTTTTCTCGGTTAATGAACTCAATCTTCATGGAGTATTTGGATAAATTCGTCGTGGTTTACCTCGATGATATACTCATCTACTCCAAGAACGAGGAAGAACATGCCGAACATCTAAGGCTAGTGTTGCAGAAACTTCGAGAGCATCGCCTTTATGCCAAATTTTCTAAATGTGAATTCTGGTTGTCAGAAGTGACCTATCTGGGTCATGTAATATCTGGTAAAGGTATTGCTGTTAACCCTGAGCGAGTTCAAGCTGTCCTTAATTGGACTCCACCTGAATCGGTCAAGCAAGTTCGGAGTTTTCTAGGCTTAGCGAGCTATTGCCGTCGCTTTGTCGAAAACTTCTCCAAAGTTGCTAAACCTTTAACCGAACTCCTCAAGAAAGATAAAAAGTTCGAATGGACTCCACAATGTGAGCACAGCTTTCAGGAACTGAAAAGACGCCTGACCTCTGCTCCCGTACTGGTACCGCCAGACTTCTCCAAGGACTTTGTTATCTACTGCGACGCCTCGCGACAAGGACTAGGTTGCATTCTCATGCAAGATCGACACGTAATTGCTTACGCTTCACGGCAATTGCACCCACATGAGGAGAATTATCCTACTCATGATCTAGAGCTTGCAGCCGTAGTCTATGCACTTAAGACCTGGCGACATTACCTCCTCGGTAATCGTTGCGAAATATTCACTGATCACCAAAGTCTGAAGTACATTTTCACCCAACCGGATCTAAATCTTAGGCAAGGACGTTGGGTTGAATTGATCACAGATTTCGATTTAGGAATAACCTACACCCCAGGGAAAGCCAACGTCATGGCTGATGCGCTAAGTCGTAAATCTTATTGTAACAACCTGATGTTACAACAAAGTCAACCGCTTCTCCATGAGGAATTTCGGAAGCTTAACCTTCACATTGTTCCTCAAGGTTTTCTTTCCACCTTGGTGGCAAAACCTACCCTTACGGATCAGATTATCAAAGCACAGAAGGTAGATCCGGGAATCTCCCGCATCAAGAGAAACATTCAGAAAGGAATTGCGAATTGCGTCTCCATTAATGATCAAGGGGTCGTATACTTCGGGAATCGACTAGTGGTTCCCAAAGTGCGAAACCTGAGGCGTTTGATCCTTAAGGAAGCTCATGAATCTCCTCTCACCATTCATCCCGGTAGTACTAAGATGTATCAGGACCTACGCCAGAGGTTCTGGTGGACTAGGATGAAGAGAGAAATTGCTCAGTATATTGCTAATTGCGACGTCTGTTGTCGTGTAAAAGCAGAGCATCAACGGCCTGCTGGCACCCTTCAACCCCTAGCTATTCCTGAATGGAAATGGGATAAGATTGGTATGGATTTCATTACCGGTTTTCCCAGGACCAAGAGAGGGAATAATGCTATTTTCGTCGTGGTCGATCGTCTTTCCAAAGTAGCCCATTTCCTACCTGTTCGTGAGAGTATAACCGCTAGTCAGCTGGCAGACTTATACATCTCCCGAATAGTGTCTCTCCATGGTGTTCCTTTGGAAATTAACTCGGATCGAGGAAGTCTTTTCACCTCTCGATTTTGGGAAAGTTTCCAAAATGCTATGGGAACCCGTCTCTCCTTTAGCACCGCCTTCCACCCTCAGTCGAGTGGTCAAGTGGAACGCGTCAACCAGATTCTAGAAGACATGCTTCGAGCCTCTGTTATCTCATTCGGAATGGACTGGGAGAAGTGTCTTCCATTTGCCGAATTTGCCTACAACAACAGCTATCAATCTAGCTTGGGTAAAGCCCCTTTTGAAGTTCTCTATGGACGACGGTGTCGAACACCCCTTAACTGGTCAGAAACCGGGGAAAGACAATTCTTTGGCCCGGATATGATTCAGGAAGCAGAAGAACAAGTTCGTATCGTCCGTGAAAAGTTGAAAACAGCCCAATCTCGTCAAAAGAGTCAATATGACCGAAAACATAAGGCTATGACTTTCGAGGTTGACGAGAAGGCTTATCTTCGGGTCACCCCTCTGAAGGGAACCCATCGTTTCGGTATCAAAGGCAAATTGGCTCCTCGTTACATTGGACCTTTTCGCATTCTCGCCAAACGAGGAGAAGTTGCCTACCAGTTGGAACTACCTCCGCACCTCTCCAGGGTCCACGATGTCTTCCACGTTTCTCAACTCAGGCGTTGCTTCTCGGATCCTATCCGTGGAGTGGACCACGAAACGCTTGATCTCCAAGATAATCTTACATATCGAGAGTACCCCATTCGTATCCTCGATCAGGCCGAACGTACCACTCGACGTCATAATATCAAGTTTCTCAAGGTTCAATGGTCGCACCATTCTGAGGATGAAGCAACCTGGGAAAGGGAGGATCGTCTTCGACTTGAGTACCCCGCCTTCTTCCCGGAGGAACCCAAATCTCAGGACGAGATTCTTTTGAGTGGGGGTGAGTTGTCACACCCTAGCTAGTCATGCATTAGAGTGTTGCATCATGTTTACTCTTTCATCAGAAACTTGAAATGGGGATCTGTGAAACCCTCAGAATCATTTTGAAAATGACCCAAATAAAAATTTCTCCAAAAGGGTCCAAGAAAATGCTCATGTTGATCTCTGAAAATATTGGACAGAGATAAAAATCAAACCAATATTTTTAGTGACTCATGGACATTTATTTTGGGCATTTGGAATTAATGCATAAATATTTGCTTTGGAAATATATTTCTTTATATATTAATATATGTCCAAATATTATGCCAATTATAAAGGAGCTCTGGAATAATATATCTAGCCCCTGAAAAATTTGGCATAAGTTAAATAAATGATTTAATATATTATTTAAATCAAAACAAATGTCAGAAATTAGAAAACAGAAAAAAATAAAAGGGAGAAGCTTACCTGGGCTCCTCCACTGTGCAGCCCATCCAGCTGGCCGGCCCAGCCAGCAGGCGGCCCAGCCCGCCTCCCTCCTCTGTCGTCTTCGTCCCGACAGAGGGAGGGGAGTGTGGCCGGCGCGCGCGCGCGCCACCGCGCCACGCCACCTCTCTCCCTGCCTGCCTGCCCTCCCCTCCTCGCCTCGACGCCCTGGACGACGCCACGCCTCCCCCCTGCTCTCTCTCACTCGCCCTCGGCTCTTCCTTCCTCTCCCTCACTCTTTCACTCACGGCCGAACACCACCGTCGCCGCCGTTCGCCATAGCAGCCGACTCCGGCCACCCCTCGCTCCCCCGACTAGCTCAGGAGCTCCGCCTCGACCTCCTCTTCCTCCCTACCGCTCCACGGGTCTCCGGAAGCCCTGCATCGCCGCCACGTCGCCGTTCCCCTCCTCGGGCTCCGACCACCGTCGCCGTCGATTCGCCGTCTCCAGCGCGTCCCCGAGCCCGCTTCGACGCCCACTGCAACCGCGGTGAGCTACGCCACCGTTTCCCCCTCTTCTCCCCCTCGTTCCCTCACCGTAGCCTCCTCCCCACCACGGCCGAACCTCCGCCGTCGCCGAGCTCGCCGTCGACGCAGCTCCGGTGACCATTTGGTCACCCCGGCGAGTCCAACGAGTTCGTAAGGCTCCATAGAGCATCCCTAGCGCCTCGCTTCGCTCGCCTTCGAGCTCCAACCCCGTTTCCGTGCACGACCGAACTCCGGCGGCCGCAGCCGAGCTCGCCGCCGTCGACTCCGGCCACCTCAGGCACGGCCACCACCACCGTTCGACGCGCGGGAGCAAGAGCTCTCCAACGAGCCCAAGAACGGCCTCGCCCGTGCCCTGTAGCGCGATCCCGCATCGCGCCGCCGTCTCGGGCCTCGCCGGCGTCACGTCGCCGGTGGGTTTGACCCACTTTGACCACGGCTGGAACCCCCCTGAGTCCCTAACAGGTGGGCCCAGCCCTGTAGCTAATTAGGATTAGCGCTAACCACTGTTAGTTAACCCCCTGACACTGACTAGTGGGCCCCAGCGCCACTAATTAGTAATTAGGATTAATTTAACCCTGTTTAACCCCCCTGTCACTGACGTGTGGGCCCCACACGTCAGGTTTGACCCCAGACAGCCGCAGTTGACCACTGACGTCATGCTGACGTCATGCTGGCGCAATAATTATATTTCTGGATTTAAATTAAATCAGGAAATTCCAGAATATTATTTAAACTTCAAAAATTCATAACTTTTATTCTGTAACTCCAAATTGGACAAATTATATATGAAAAATGATCAGAAAAATCCAATCTATCCATCTGTACTATTTTCATGCATGATCAAACAAGTTAAATTGATGTTTTAAGCAGAACAAGGAAAAGCACTTTAAAAGGCCATGTTTGAGTTTGAAATTTGAATCTTTGATTCAAATTTGTTCAAACCCTTCTGGTTTTAGTTGCATTAGCCCAACACACTCATATTGCCATGTTTCATGCATGCATCATATTGTTGCACATTGTTTGGTGATGGTTGTGTGTCGGTGTCCTTTGCGACAGGTTCTGCCTCCGAGGAGTACCGTGACTACCCTAACGAAGAACCGTATCAGTGCATCGAACCATCAGGCAAGCAACCAACCATTTGATCATATCGATACAATCCCATGTTCTCGCTCCTGCTCTCTTTTACTGCATTAAGACAACGCGTTTCAAACTGCTGTGTGCTACGGTAGTTGAACCCATTTCCTCTGCATGACCTGTCATTGCCACAGTAACTAGATGAAACCCACTAGCATGTGTAGGAGTTGATTGAGCCATATGTATGTGTTGTTCCTACCTTGCTATGCCTGCTATGCTTAGAGTCGTGTCAGGTCTGGTTCATCTGGGTGATGGGCTAGAGTGAAATGTTTATGTCGGTAATGAGAGTGGTGTGGTGAACACGATTTGGTAAAGGTATCGATGAGAGGCCATGTAGGAGTACATGGTGGGTTGTTTCATTGAAGCCGATCTTAAGCACTGAGATCTGTATGTGTGATTTAAGAATCAGCTACTACCATGCATTGGGCCCGAAACCAATGGACCCTCTCGGCTTCTTATTCACCCTAGTTCTCCGTCCAGGAGTTGCAAGTAGTTTCTGGTGTTTGTAGCCTACTGGAGGCCGTGGACAGCGCTGACCGTAGGGGTGGGCTGTGATGCGGTAGGTACGTGGCACGGTGTACCGAATACCCGTTAGGTATCTCGGGAACCCTGTTCACATCGTTCGGGGCCGTATGGGAAACCTCGGCCGGACTCCCTGCGGATGGAACCTGGATAGGCGATAAACCTGGACTGGAGGCTTAGGTGGTTAGGTAGGTCGTGGCCGACACCCACGTTGGGCTTCCGCTTGAAGGTTGCCGAATACATGTCGTGTAAACGACGGTAAGTGGTGAGAGCGTGTATGAAGGAGTACACCCCTGCAGGGTTAACATGATCTATTCGAATAGCCGCGTCCGCGGTAAAGGACTACTTGGTTGCCTATACAGTTCATAGACAAGTAAATGGAAACTGTTAAAAGCCTCAAGATAAGTGTGAGTGCCGAGGATGGCTCTTCCGTAGGAAGACGGAGGCGGATCCTCGGTAGTGTATTGAATTGGTGAGTAGTGGACTCGTGTGCGCAAAACCATTTCAAGTTGGAGTATCGTAGGATAGTCTAGCCAAGAGTCAAAGCTGGCTTGCTGCAATAACTCCACCAACCCTTCTTGATAATATGCATGTATGTAGGATCTGATGTAAGTCTTGCTGAGTACCTTTGTACTCATGTTGCTATAATTTACATTTTTACAGAAGACGCTGCAACCCCTTCTGATGGGTTCTATGTAGACGTTGACATCAACGAGTACGCTAAAGACCCAGGTGGTGACCCTGAGCTTGTGAAGGACCTTGTAGTATAGCTAGGCTTCCCAAGCCTCTTTTATTTTACTAGTTGTCTGTACTCAGACAAGTTACTTCCGCTGCTGGTTTGTATGACTGTATGACTTGTATGTTGGGTCGTGAGACCCGTACCTTTGTGTATGTTATGTATGGCTCTCTGAGCCTTAAATAAAGTACTTGTGTCGTAGAGTCATGTTGTGATGCTTCGTTGTATTTGCACATATCGAGCATATTGTGTGTATGATTGAAATGCTTGGTATGTGTGGGATCTGACTATCTAGTTGTTTATCTTTAGTAGCCTCTCTTACCGGGAAATGTCTCCTAGTGTTACCGCTGAGCCATGGTAGCTTGCTACTGCTCTGGAACACCTAGGCTGGCCGGCATGTGTCCTTCTTCATTCCTGTGTCTGTCCCTTCGGGGAAATGTCACGCTTGAGTACCGGAGTCCTGTTAGCCCGCTACAGCCCGGTTTACCGGAGTCCTGCTAGCCCAGTGCTACAGCCCGGACCCACTTGCTGATGACCGACACGTTCGAAGCTGGGTCATGGATGCCTGTCCCTGTAAGTCTGTGCCACTTTGGGTTTACGACTAGTCATGTCAGCCCGGGCTCCTTATCATATGGATGCTAGCGACACTATCATATACGTGAGCCAAAAGGCGCAAACGGTCCCGGGCAAAGGTAAGGCGACACCCGTGGGGATACCGTGCGTGAGGCCGCAAAGTGATATGAGGTGTTACCGGCTAGATCGATGTGACATCGAGTCGGGGTCCTGACAGTGTTGGTATAGAGGCCATGTAGGAGTACATGGTGGGTTGTCTCATTGAAGCCGTCCTCAGGAACTGAGTTCTGTGTTTGTGATCCATGATTCAGCTACTACCATACATTGGGCCCTGAAATATGACCCCGCTCGACTTCTTATTCACCCTAGTCCTCTGTCCAGGAGTTGCAAGTAGTTTCTGGTGTTTGTAGCTTACTGGAGGCCGTGGACAGCGCTGACCGTAGGGGTGGGCTGTGATGCGGTAGGTACGTGGCACGGTGTACCGGATGCCCGTTTGGTATCTCGGGAACCCTGTTCACATCGTTTGGGGCTGTGAGCGAAACTCCGGCCGGATCTCCTCATGGATGGAACCCGAATAGGCGATAAACCTGGACTAGAGACTTGAGTGTTTAGGTAGGTCGTGGTCTACACCCACGTCGGCTTTCGCTTGAAGTCTGCCGAGCACATGCCGTGTGCAGACGCTAAGTGGTGGAAACATGTATGAAGAAGTACACCCCTGCAGGGTTAACATCATCTATTCGAATAGCCGTGTCCGCGGAAAAGGACTTCTGGGTTGCTTATATCAGTTCATAGACAAGTGAAAGTGGATACTTTAAAATGCGCAAGATAAGCGTGAGTGCTATGGATGGCGTTCTCGTAGGGAGACGGGAGCGGATCCATAGTGGTGTATTGATATGGTGAATATGTGGACTCGTGTGCGCCACCTCAAAAGAGTCGCTTGCAGTCGTAGTTTAGGATAGCCACCGAGTCAAAGCTGGCTTGCTGCAGTTAAACCCCACCATCCCTTTGTTGAAAATGATGCATATGTAGTTAGTTCTGATGTAAGTCTTGCTGGGTACATTTGTACTCACGTTTGCCTATTTTATGTTTTTGCAGAGAGACTTCGGTCTCACTAATAGTTCCACGTGGACTTCGACGTTTAGCTTGTTACCTCAGCTACGATCTTGTGCCCTCGGCAGGATCTGATAGATAGTCAGGCTTCTCGGCCTTTTTCATTTATAGATGTCTGTACCCAGACATGATAGCTTCCGCTTGTGCTTTGACTTGTATGCTCTGATTTTTGGGTCGTGAGACCCATGTTTGTAATATCTCGCTCCTCGGAGCCTATTGATTAAAATACTTGAGTTGTAGAGTCATGTTGTGATGCCATGTTGTATTTGCACATATCGAGCATATTGTGTGTATGTTATTGAAATGCTTGGTATGTGTGGGATCTGACAACCTAGTTGTTTATCCTTGGTAGCCTCTCTTACCGGGAAATGTCTCCTAGTGTTTCCACCGAGCCATGGTAGCTTGCTACTGCTCCGGGACACTTAGGCTGGCCGGCATGTGTCCTTCTTCGTTCCTGTGTCTGTCCCTTCGGGGAAATGTCACGCTTTGAGTACCGGAGTCCTGTTAGCCCGCTACAGCCCGGTTTACCGGAGTCCTGCTAGCCCAGTGCTACAGCCCGGACCCACTTGCTGATGACCGACACGTTCGAAGCTGGGTCATGGATGCCTGTCCCTGTAAGTCTGTGCCACTTTGGGTTTACGACTAGTCATGTCAGCCCGGGCTCTTTATCATATGGATGCTAGCGACACTATCATATACGTGAGCCAAAAGGCGCAAACGGTCCCGGGCAAAGGTAAGGCGACACCCGTGAGGATACCGTGCGTGAGGCCGCAAAGTGATATGAGGTGTTACCGGCTAGATCGATGTGACATCGAGTCGGGGTCCTGACATCTTGCCTGTGTTACAAGGTGTGAAGTTGAGTAAGACTCAATGCCCGACTACTGCAGAAGATAGAGAGAATATGAAAGATGTTCCCTATGCATCAGCCATAGGATCTATCATGTATGCAATGCTGTGTACCAGACCTGATGTGTGCCTTGCTATAAGTTTAGCAAGGAGGTACCAAAGTAATCCAGGAGTGGATCACTGGACAGCGGTCAAGAACATCCTGAAATACCTGAAAAGGACTAAGGATATGTTTCTCGTATATGGAGGTGACAAAGAGCTCACCGTAAAAGGTTATGTTGATGCAAGCTTTGACACTGATCCGGACGATTCTAAATCGCAAACCGGATACGTGTTTACATTAAACGGTGGAGCTGTCAGTTGGTGCAGTTCTAAACAAAGCATCGTAGCAGGATCTACATGTGAAGCGGAGTACATAGCTGCTTCGGAAGCAGCGAATGAAGGAGTCTGGATGAAGGAGTTCATATCCGATCTAGGTGTCATACCTAGTGCATCAGGTCCAATGAAAATCTTTTGTGACAATACTGGTGCAATTGCCTTGGCAAAGGAATCTAGATTTCACAAAAGGACCAAACACATCAAGAGACGCTTCAATTCCATCCGGGATCTAGTCCAGGTGGGAGACATAGAGATTTGCAAGATACATACGAATCTGAATGTTGCAGACCCTTTGACTAAGCCTCTTCCACAAGCAAAACATGATCAGCACCAAGGCTCCATGGGTGTTAGAATCATTACAGTGTAATCTAGATTATTGACTCTAGTGCAAGTGGGAGACTGAAGGAAATATGCCCTAGAGGCAATAATAAAGTTATTATTTATTTCCTTATATCATGATAAATGTTTATTATTCATGCTAGAATTGTATTAACCGGAAACATAATACATGTGTGAATACATAGACAAATAGAGTGTCACTAGTATGCCTCTGCTAGACTAGCTCGTTAATCAAAGATGGTTATGTTTCCCAACCATAGACAAAGGAGTTGTTATTTGATTAACGAGGTCACATCATTAGTTGAATGATCTGATTGACATGACCCATTCCATTAGCTTAGCACCCGATCGTTTAGTATGTTGCTATTGCTTTTCTTCATGACTTATACATGTTCCTATGACTATGAGATTATGCAACTCCCGTTTACCGGAGGAACACTTTGGGTGCTACAAAACGTCACAACGTAACTGGGTGATTATAAAGGAGCATTACAGGTGTCTCCAAAGGTAGATGTTGTGTTGGCGTATTTCGAGATTAGGATTTGTCACTCCAATTGTCGGAGAGGTATCTCTGGGCCCTCTCGGTAATGCACATCACATAAGCCTTGCAAGCATTGCAACTAATGAGTTAGTTGCGAGATGATGTATTACGGAACGAGTAAAGAGACTTGCCGGTAACGAGATTGAACTAGGTATTGGATACCGATGATCGAATCTCGGGCAAGTAACATACCGATGACAAAGGGAACAACGTATGTTGTTATGCGGTCTGACCGATAAAGATCTTCATAGAATATGTAGGAGCCAATATGGGCATCCAGGTCCCGCTATTGGTTATTGACCGGAGACATGTCTCGGTCATGTCTACATTGTTCTCGAACCCGTAGGGTCCGCATGCTTAAGGTTACGATGACAGTTATATTATGAGTTTATGCATTTTGATGTACCGAAGGTTGTTCGGAGTCCCGGATGTGATCACGGACATGACGAGGAGTCTCGACATGGTCGAGACGTAAAGATTGATATATTGGATGCTTATGTTTGGATATTGGAAGTGTTCCGGGTGAAATCGGGATTTTACCGGAGTATCGGGAGGGTTACCGGAACCCCCCGGGAGCTATATGGGCCATAGTGGGCCTTAGTGGAAAAGAGAAGGGGCTGCCCTAGATGGGCTGCGCGCCTCCCCCTTCCCCTAGTCCTATTAGGACTAGGAGAGGTGGCCAGCCCCCTCCTCCTCTTTTCCCCCTCCGCGAATCCTATTCCAACTAGGATTGGGGGGGGGGGATCCTACTCCCAGAGGGAGTAGGACTCTCCTGGCGCGCCTCCTATGGCCGGCCAGCCCTCCCCCCTCTAGTCCTTTATATATTGAGGTAGAGGCACCCTAGAACACATAAGTTGATCCACATGATCTATTCCTTAGCCGTGTGCGGTGCCCCCTGACACCATATTCCTCGATAATACTGTAGCGGAGTTTAGGCAAAGCCCTACTGCTGTAGTTCATCAAGATCGTCACCACGCCGTCGTGCTGACGGAACTCTTCCCCGACACTTTGCTGGATCAGAGTCCGGGAATCGTCATCGAGCTGAACGTGTGCTCGAACTCGGAGGTGCCGTAGTTTCGGTGCTTGATCGGTTGGATCGTGAAGACGTACGACTACTTCCTCTATGTCGTGTCAGTGCTTCCGCAGTCGCTCTGCGTCGGGTACGTAGACAACACTCTCCCCTCTCGTTGCTATGCATCACATGATCTTGCGTGTGCGTAGGAATTTTTTTGAAATTACTACGAAACCCAACAAAACCCTCCCACTCGGGGGCTTAGCTGCAGTCCAGCACTCGCCTAAGTTCTCTCTCTAGGAGGCTTAGCTGCAGTTCGGTACTAGCCTAAGTTTGAAAAAATCCTACTGAGTGGACATCAACCCTCCCACTCGGGGGCTTAGCTGCAGTCCAGCACTCGCCTAAGTTCTCTCACTAGGAGGCTTAGCTGCAGTCTGGTACTAGCCTAAGTTTGAAAAAATCCTACCGAGTGGAGAGCAACCCTCCCACTCGGGGGCTTAGCTGCAGTCCAGCACTCGCCTAAGTTCTCTCACTAGGAGGCTTAGCTGCAGTCCGCTACTAGCCTAAGTTTGAAAAAATCCTACCGAGTGGAGAGCAACCCTCCCAC
>NC_041386.1:645674003-645723432 GCF_002162155.2 Triticum dicoccoides
ACTCGCCTAAGTTTGAAAAAATCCTACCGAGTGGAGAGCGACCCTCCCACTCAGGGGCTTAGCTGTAGTCCAGCACTCGCCTAAGTCCTCCCACTAGGACACTTAGCTGCAGTCCAGTACTCGCCTAAGTTTGAAAAAATCCTACCGAGTGGAGAGCAACCCTCCCACTCGGGGGCTTAGTTGCAGTCCAGCACTCGCCTAAGTTCTCTCACTAGGAGACTTAGCTGCAGTCCAGTACTCGCCTAAGTTTGAAACATATCCCTATCCGCAAGGATGACGAGGTGCAGGTCGACTGCAACCTTCTCCTTCAGATCTGCGGCACAAATACAACGTACGGTCCATCCCTATCCACAAGGATGACCAGGTGCAGGTCGACTGCAACCTTCTCCTTCGGAGCTACGGCACAAGTACAACGTCCGGTCCATCCCTACCTGCAAGGACGACGAGGTGCAGGTCGACTGCAACCTTCTCCTTCGGAGCTACGGCACAAATACAACATCCAGTCCATCCCTATCCACAAGGATGACGAGGTGCAGGTCAACAGGAACCTTCTCCTTCGGAGCTGCTGCGTCTCCAGCGCAAAGACTATTCAAAGCAGTGAGTAAAGTCCATTCGAGGACAAACACAAGCACATTCGGAAATAAACCAAATTTAGATAAATCCTAAAGATTCCGAGCAGCAAATCAAAAGTACTCGGGCATCAAGCCCGAAGGAGTTCAACGGTTACAGCAATCACTCGGCATTCCGAGGCAAATTTAAAGCGTATTCAGGTTTCATGAGTCTGTTCACTCGGCCAGAAGAGGGCTGGCAGGCTCCACGAATGAGTCCAGGTTGATCCCATCAGCAATCTGAGTGGCAGCGTCGATGAAAGTCTCCATGAAGGACTGGAAGTCATGCTTTTTGGTGTTAGCGACTTTGATCGCAGCCAGCTTATCTTCACGAGCCTCCTTGCAATGGACTCGCACCAAGGACAGTGCAACATCAGCACCGCACCGGGCAGATGATTTCTTCCATTCTTGCACTCGGTCAGGGATCTCGTTCAGTCGAGTCATCAAGGATTCCAGGTCATTCTTAAGCGTCGCCCCGGCCAAAGCGATGAGTCGATTCGAAAGACAACCTCCTTCAGGCGTGTGAGGTAGCTTGTGGCGCTGGCGATACGGGACTCCAGTCGGAGCACGTTCATCGCAGTTTCGTCGCAGATTGGGGAAGCGATAGGGTCTAGACCCGTCTCGACCCTTCCAGTTTCTTCGTCGAAGTCTTGGTAGAGTTCTGCAGCCAAAAGTTAGTCAATCGACCAAGCAAGATCCGATCGCAAGCATCAACACAGTCGGATTAAGGGAAATACCTTCCAGCGCGAGATAAAGCTTCTTGGTGAGAGTCCTCAGATAAGCTTCTGTGTCATTCCTCTTGCGGATTGCAGACTCCAACTTTTCATTCAGGACGACCTTGTCCTTCTTCAGACTGGTCACTTTGCGGTTAGCTTCATTAAGACAAGATTTCAGTTTGTTCACCTCTCCTTCAAGCGTTCAGATTGAAGCAAGCTTCTTGTCTGCGAGAGTAGTTTTGTCTTGGGCTGCTTTCTGCGCAGCGGCGAGGTCCGAGTCTTTCTTCTCCAGAGCCAACTTCATTTTCTCTGCAAAAGAAGCAATCGAGTCAAAGAAGAGATCAAAGAGATATATTGAGAGTCAGTCGACAATTAGTTACCTTCCATACCAACGGCCTCATCTTGAGCTTTTTTCAGATTTTGCTGAGCCAATTCCAAGTCTAAGTTGAGTTGCCTCTGCTTCTCCTCGAGTTCAGCAAACTTGGAAATAAGAGTACAAGACTTCTGCAGAAGGCAAAAGACAGATCAATCGATAGGATCAAAGGTGGTTCACTTCCGAGTGAATAAAACCTAAAGAAGTCCATTTAGACCCCAGCCGACTGCACACAGTCGACTGCGGTCTCAGGGGCTACACCCAGCGGGTGCACTTGGCATGCCCCCGCTGACTAAGACTCAACTCGTCCGGTCCGCCTGGACCAGGTTAAAAAAAGGGGGCATCAAGCTGTTAAGACCCCAGTCGACTGCCAGCAGTCGACCGCGGTCTCAGGGACTACACCCAGTGGGTGCACTTGGCGTGCCCCCACCGGTTCGGATCTTACTCGACCGGCCCGCCGGAGTTGAGTGTAAGGAGTAGAAAGAAAAGAATGAAGAACTCAGACCCCAGTCGACTGCCAGCAGTCGACCGTGGTCTCGGGGACTACACCCAGTGGGTGCACTTAGCGTGCCCCCACCGGTTCTGATCCCACTCGCCCAGACCGAGTGGAAGAGCGAAACTACCAAAAACAACAAAACACCTAGTGGGTTCTCTAATTCGATGCAAACAATAGGAGATCGTGCAGAAGAAGATTTTTCAAGAACAAAAACAGTCGGAAAGTTTACTCACCTGGACATTGGCCCGAAGGGCGGCACTGGCGTCGTAGGCAGCCTGGCTGTTCTCGTGCACCGTCTTCACCCGATCCATCATCATGTCAGCCTGTCGAATGGCTTCCGCAGCCGCTTCTGACTGGTTGTCCGGGACGGGGTAGCTGGTGAAAAAGTGTGCAGACGACCCAGGTGCGGTGGTTTGGAGCTCTGTGGCATGGAGTTGGACAGTTGAAGGAACCACAGGTGCAGTCGACGGTGCGGGAGGCCCACTCGACAAGGGTGCAACGAACGTCACAGAGGCCCTGCCCACATCTTCAGCTTGATGGACGGGAGGTGTTGGAGTTGGTTCTTGCCAAGCCACCCTGCCAGCTACTACCTTCTTGCTCTTCCTGGGCTTAGGAGCCACATCTTCATCGTTATCTGGAAGATCAATGATGTTGGGTGGAGCTGCAAGGCAGATCATTCGACCCCAAGTGAACCACTAGAATGCAATTGACCAAAGAATGAAGAACAAAATCGCAAGAGTTGATACCTGGGTTGGAGGTTACCACATCTTCCATTTCCTCGTCCCGGTACTGGAAAGAAGAGGTTCCTGACGTAGCAGCACAGCAAAGACCCGTATTCAATCGGTTACGTCTGGTTAATCGAGTTGACGAAAAAGAGAAGTCAGATGGTTACCCGGAGATAGTAGGAACGGTCACTTTGATCCTGGGCAAAGCTTTTAGCAGTTTGGAAGAGGTGGCTTTCGGCGCTTTCGGCGTTGGAGGCGGCGCAACTTTGGACTGCTTTGGAGCCTTTTCAGCCGGCATTGGGGAAGACGTCCTAGGACGCTTCGAAGTCTGACCAGTCGGCGCGGCCACTAAGTCCAGAGCACTCGCCGGGTCGTGGGCTTGTTTGGACCTCCTCTCCCTGTGAGGAGGCGAGTGGACTTCTTCGTCACCAGTCGATTCGTCGCTCTCCTCGTCTTCCTCGGTCTCTGAATGCTCCTCGCCGCACTCGCCACCGCTCCCTTCTTCCTCAGCCTCTTGGTCCCACACTCCATTGGGCATTGAGTACATGTCGATGAGGGCCTGAAAGGACAACGATCAAAGGAAATTCAATCGACCATAAACAAGATGTCACTCGGTGAATCGAAAAGATAATCGATAAGACATGGTTGGTGCCGGTAATTTTTACTTGGCACACCTCGCACTCTGCATATATGTCGTTTCCATCCGTACATTTGTGCAGTTCCACCAAAATGCAGCTAAATAACCCTGTTTGCAAAGATAATGAAAAAGCGTGATTACATTATAATGGCACTAGTTGATGAAACACGCAAAATAAATAGAATAAAATATTGCGATAGTATCATAGTATGCCATGCTGCGAGGGGGAGATGGGCCCTGCGACGCCTCATACGGTACGCCATGCCTCATACTGGAAATCGTCCCAAGTCTCCCCAATACACCTTCTGCCAGTGATGAACATCAGTGTATAGCGGTAGTACAAGGAGGGGCCTCGAGACATTCAAATCTCTATTTTGTGCAGATCAACTAAAGTTAAGCACCCCAGTTTGCAGAAATGCTTAAACATTAACAATGGGACTAGTTGATGAAACATACATTAACAAAGAGAAGGAATTTCTTTATACATTAGAAATGAAATGATAGAGAGGACACTTGCTCTATTTTAACTGTATTATTACTTCATTTTATCAGTGACACTAGGGTCGAACATGTGGCAAACGAGGTGTACCATGCGTCGCAAGGATGAAGGCCGGGGGTGCTTAGACTGGGATGCTGAAGCTGGCTCTTTTAGTCCCTATCTTCCCCCTGATGTTTCTGTGGCAGCATTTGGGTTGTAATCCAAACTTGGTCGAGCTGGTGCTGCGTCCCCCCTACCTGCCTAGCTTATGTGGCGAACTTGTCTCCTGCTAGTACTCAGTCTGTTCTAGTAGTAGTTGCATAACTGCCGATTTGCACTAAGATGTTGTCGGATAATGGTTCTCTATGGTTGGGTTTCTTTAATGAAATCGGAGGGAACCCCCTCTTTCAATATATTAAAAAAACAGTGGCACTAGCAGTGCCAAAACATTGCCTCAAATTAATAGTGCCACTAGATTAAGGTGCAAAATACTAACATTACTGCTTTATCATGGCAGTGCCAAAACAGTAGCACAAGAGCAGGATTAACATGCAGGATCTTTGGCAAACGGTCAGACCAAAAAGGAACATATCTAGTGATGGGAACCATATCTGTAGTCAACGCCATCGTAGAAGGGATGACACCAGTCACCAACATGGATGATTCAATTCATGGGACCTTTTGGTGCAGTTCACCTAAAATGAAGCAATGTCCCATGAGCTAGCAACTTCTTCTTCTTCTTTTGTTAAGAAAAGGGCTCCAGCACCAGTTCCATTTCCATCAGAAAATGAAACCCACAGAGCTTCTTCTTCATTAGTTGCAATAAAATTGAGCAACATCAAGGTTGGTCTTGAAGCTCCTGGAATGTTCAACTATAATTTGGATATCATTTGTGCAGTTCAACTAAGATCAAGCGTGAAATGTATATCTCTGTTTGCACAAAAAAGGTGGAAAGGAGAGTGACTAACAAGTGATGAAACATGCATCAAATGAAAAAAAGCATGTTCCTTATCTGAATGGCAATCATACAAGGACAGTATCAATTTCTAGCAGCATTGCTAGATATTAGTGTGGGCATTAGGATTAACTATGACAACTGCTAAATACGACATTACTTTAATGTTGTCATTGCTTTATTTTACTAGCAACATTACATTAACAACTGCTACAGAGTCGGTATTTGGGCACAGGAGAGTAGGCGGACCAGGACAGTTGCATCTCTAATGAAAAGAAGCAACTTATCTTAATGGGAAATTTAGCAGGACATGAAAAAAGTGCCATTGATTCATATTACTGGAGGCATTACATTGAAAACAACATTGGTTTAACGTGTCCTTACTTTTAACAGTGCGACTGCTACATTTTACCAGTGGCATTACATAAGAGCGGCTCAGGGCAACAAACATCAGAAGAGGATATCTGGGTTGGTCCCATTTTTGTTCGGTATATAGCCACCTTATATTGTGTTAGGCTAGCAAATCTAATGCTGGACTTACTCTGTTGACTTGTCCCCTAGTCCCCACTTTCTTTCCTTTCTCAACCAATAGATCGGGTTTATATTGAGTTTGTACTGCGTTCCCTTTATTTCCCTATTAGACCTAGAGACCAGTTGGATAGCCAGTCTCTGCTACTTTTCGCCCCCATTATTTCCTCTTTCGACCAAGTCCTAGATTCAGGTAACAAATCTTCCCCCACCCCCACCCCCTTTCTTCCTTGTTTGAACCAAGTACTACTAGATTCTAGTGCATGAACTAGTTTTACCTCTTAACAGTAAACAATTAGGTGGTTTTCGAACAGTCGGTCGATCCTATCTATGAGGGGGCCTGAGAAATAGTAAAAGATACAAATGCAGTGACGTCAGGAGCTCGGGAAGTAGAGCAAGGCCGGTTTCGAAGGAAGTTATACTTGAGGGTCGCCAGGATGTCGCTAGGTGGGCAGCGGGAGGCCGGATCTTCTCACACTACGGCAGTGAGGAAGAAAGGGTGGGATGCCCTCCCTCTCCAGCGATGCTTGGGAGAGAACGGCAAGGCACGCTGATCGGGACGCGTCGGCAGTGGGTAAGAGCCATCGCCGAGGACGACCGCGTGAATGTTGCACCTTCTCACCTTCCCCGATGAAGAGGATCCGACTAGATCTGTGACCAGCGGTGAGTAGAGAGAGAGAGAGAGAGAGAGAGTGGCCACCACTGTCGTGTTTAGATCTGGAGAGGACGAGATAGTGTGAAGAGAGCAACACTAGCAAGCAAGCGCGGAGGCTCCTGCCTATATAGTGGAGTACTAGTTTTCTTTTGTCTACCGGCCGGAGCCAGCTTGACCTCGACAATGACTGTCGAGAAGTCTTCATGCACGTGCCCCGGAGGCACAGTTGTTATCATTTTGATCTGTAGCACCGGATGATAACATATAACACGAAAAAATGCCACATAACAAGAAATCATAACCTCACTTCCCAAAGGAGACAAGATGAATCCCGACGGACAAACTAGACGAGGATCAAAGCTCAAATTAAAGATAAACTCATAGAGAAGGGGTTCGTCGATAGATGTCCTAATTAACATAGTCGGCTTGACCTAGATGGCAGCAGAGTAGTCTTCCTGCATGTGCCCCCAATGACTAGCCCAACTCAGTTGTCGCTGTTTAACCCTCGCAGTGATCCGAAGCACATGACACCTAATTTTGCGAGATGATAAGAAACCTTTTTTTAGATTTCTCACCAAAACTACAGCCCTGTACAACACAGCCTGCACGATATGTAGACGATAGCCAATCCAGGCGTGTCTGCTGGAGTCTGGTCACATGCATGGACGAACTGATCTTCTGTGTCTTGCAGGGATTGTCCAGGTACCAATGTATGTACTCCTACAACACTTCTCTAGTAGTACTATCGCTCGTCTCTCTCCTCTATTAACTCACCCGACTTGCGGGGCCGGGGAGTGTGCCTATGGTCGGTTCTCAATTGCAGTCCCACATGTGTGTGTAAACGCAATATGACACGTGTTCCATTCGGAGAGCGGCGTGCCAGACCGACCGGCCGTCTGGGGTGAGACGCTAACGCGATGGGCATGCTATATACTCCATACATGTGTATCGCCGTTTTCTTGAGGCTTTTCTCCATGGCGCAATCCATGGATACAAAATTAGTATAGTGTATTATTTAAAAGTCGAGGGCGGGGCTTTTCTCGCGTGGTAGGCGGGGCAGTTTCGCCTAGTCGGTTCGACAGAGACGCGAGAAGATGAGGGAGTAGGCTGCTGCAAACGTAGGGCTGTGTGATTTGACACTGAGTTACTGCTGGAAAGGTGGGGCCCGGTGATTTGACTTGCCATTATCATTTTAACTGCGGCGCTACGACCGGCGTGAGTCTCCCGATTCCTGACCACCTCCGTACAGGTGCCTCTCCCGATGCTCCACCATGTAGAGACTGGCTCTTGCTTGAGAGCCCACTCCTCCACTTTTTCCTTGCCTCTTTCCTCCCACATATGCAAAAATGCTATGTAAAGCGGGCTTATAGCCCACTATTGTACTTGATCCTACAGGTGCTAAGCCTGCCACATAGGCATAAAGTCTGATGTGGAAAGTTAATTAAGAAGCGAGAGACTAGTTTGGTGACCCCGGGAAGAAATGGTGATAAGCGCGTGTATCTAGATGAAGCAAACTTGGCAACAAAAAACTAAGCACCTATACATTGGGGACTTGAGTTGCTAAGCCATTTAATGCCCATAGCACCTCATCTAAGCACCATTTCATTGGAAGAGGTCACTCCTTGGCAAATGCAATAAATACTACGAAGAAAGAGATAGAGAGAAGTAAACAAAAAAATACTCTTATAGCCAACCTTATACCTAACCTTGTTGTATGAGTGACTAAGTGATGGCTATGTATGACATGCCAACATCAGATAGCCTAACGCACTATGTTAAATCTCCAAGGGCGCGACCGCGTGAGCGAGGCGACTGTCGTGGTAGGCGCGACCATGATACGGGCTGATGGCAGCCCTTGGATCTGAGATCGAACGGTCGCATGCTAAGTTGTTGAAAAATTGCAGAATAACCCTCTAGGATAGGATATTCACCCATAGGTCTAGAATCACGCCATGCAACCATTCGATCTCAGATCCAAGGGCTCTCAGAAGCCCGTATCATGGGAGAATGGAAAGCATCGTATCACCTGTAATTTTCCCGACGCTTGACATGACATCGAAAGCCATTTAATTGGGCATCGAGTAGACATGACATCTAATTGGGCCCCCATAGTATTGTGCATGAATCCATTTATCCACCAGGCAAGCCACTACCCTGCCATTCGCAAGCGCCCCACACTCGGCATTTTTACAATCGATAAACCGCTCCTAGTCGTCCCGTCCTTTCACATTACGGCAATTCCACTAATCCTAACCCTCCTCCCAAATCCATGGCATCCCAAATATCCATGATCGGCGGTGAGTACAAGGTTAGAACCATCACTGGCGATGAGTTCGACGTCATCTACACCCGTTCTTCCGCAACGGTGAAAGAATGCCTTGCTCTCTTCAAACGCATGTTCGAAAACTCAAATGATGAGTGGGTCGCTGGGCTAGATGTTGAGTACACCATAGTCCTGGGAAGCCAGAAAAATCTAAAGGAGGCACAGAAGAAGAAGCCCACCGTGATCCAGGTTTGCGTGCATGACTTATGCTTGGTCTACCACATGTGCCATGCCGACGTTGAGTGTGAGGAATTTAAGAAGTTCCTCAAGGGCGGCCGAGTCAAATTCGTTACTGTAGACTTTAGGAACGACAAGGAAATCCTGGGTCGGATAGGCCTCGTTGTAGGCAACCCCTTTGACCTCCAGAAGGAAGGGCTGGTTCCCTCCCTTGATCAGTCTTCAATGCTGACCCTGGCAGGAGCCAGGTTCATCCTTCGTACGGTGAACTAAAGAAACCTCCGCACACGTTTCATCGTGCATGGCAGTGGACTGTACTAGATATAGACCACATCCACTACGCTGCAATGGATGGCTACCTTTGTTTCAATATCTACAAGGGTTGGATGAAGAGCAAGAGCCAATTGTGCGGTTCAGGCAAAGAAGTATCTCCCAAGTGGAAGAGGGACAAGGACGAAGTCGAGGACGTGGACGAGGACTCCGAGTAAGGTGGCAGTGTCGTTGCTCATGGTGGTTCTAATGCAGTGTCTACTGGATTAGTTGCTTAGTTTAATTTTCGGTGTGCTTAGTTTTATTTGAGGGGTGTGTTGTGCTGAGCCCCCAGCAGAACTATGTTATGTTTCTTCTCATTATATTTAGTACATTTCATCTTTTAGTTGGTATAGTACTACCACTCGTTTCTTCACATTATATACATACAATATATATGGCCAGCGTCATATATCCAGCAGTTTAGTTGTCAAAGAATTTCAGGGTGCTTAGTTTTGTCAAAGAATTCCAGGGTGCTTAGTTTTATTTGAGGGGTGTGTTATGCTGGACACCATTAACTTATCATTGTGAGAATCAGCTTATTTTTGTCATGTAACATGGTCAACGGGTTTGACAAGAAAATAACAATGTCTAATGGCATTTCTGAGCAAACATCTAACTTAATGATGGCATTTTTTAGATATCTAATTGCATTTTTGAGCAGGCATCTCATGGATCGATGGCATTTTTTGAGTAGCTGTAACTTCTAATGGCAAAACTGAGTAGTGATGCACAACTAGTGGCATAAATAATAAGAACCCAAGAATTAAATAGGTATGCTAATTTATTTATTTCTTTATAGCTTTGTGTGCGAAACAATATACGCTGCCTCCCCCAGATTTTCTTTACAGAGGCAACATAGAACTATATGAGTGCCCTGTTAAATTTTGGAATTATTCCAAGTTCATTTGGCTTTTTTATACATTAATTGAGTTTCTGGTCATTTAATGTGCATAATTCAAATTTGAACTACAAGAACATGCTCCCGTGCACCAAAGTTGATTGAAAAATCACATGTGTGTCCTCGAGTGAATTTCTAGGTCCCATGCAAGAAATGGGAATGAAATTCAAACATCTGGGCATCGTGGTTCGGCCGAGAACATTGAGAATCTTGATTTTAAAATTCTTGTAAATACAAAACGCGCCTAGAAATCATGAAACTTGGCATGGTGTCATGTCATGGTACTACCATGCTGTGGTAAAAAAAATTGCAGAATAGGAACAAGTTTTGGTATAAGTTTCTTGCAAACCGGAGCTTCTCTCAAGAAGGCTCGTGGTTCTGAGAGGGAATGTGTCACCTTTGTGTGCATAATTCAAATTTTAAATACAAGCACATGCTCCAGTGCACCAGAGTTGGTTGAAAAATCACATGTGTGTCCTCGGGTAAATTTCTAAGTCCCATGGCAGAAATGGGAATGAAATTCAAACATCTGTGCGTCATGGCTCGGCTGGAAACATTGAAAAACTTGGTTTTTTAATTCCTATAAATCCGAAACACGCATGAAAATCATGAAACTTGGCTTGGTGTCATGACATGGCACCAACATGTTGTGGTAATTTTGTTGTCTGATTTGCGAAGGCGCACACATTAACAATCAACAAAGTCATTTTGGAACAAGTGATATCACGTTACAATCGGAAACACAAGTATTATTGAAACCGTGGGCGTTCTATTTACCATTTGTGTGCCGCCACGCGCCCCCTTTTTTTGTTAGCTAGGAGGCGCCGTGTAGGGTAGCTATTTGAGTACGGGAGGCGTCCGAGCCATTTGACCTCCATCTGTCGTCCAGCTCTCTCCCAAGGTCTCCATTAATGGCACCTGTCATGGAGTTGACACGATAGATGTCCTAGAGCAAGGACTTAGTCGTAGGGCCATCGCACTAGGAAGCTTAAAGGGGTTAATCGGGACAAAGGACACGAGAGAGGATTTTATACTAGTTCGGCCCCTTACGATGAAGGTAAAAGCCTACGTCTAGTTGGGATTGGTATTGCTGAGGTTTCGATCTCCAAGAGGCTCAACTCGCCGGCTTGGTGATCGACTTGATTGTTTCTTGCCCTAAGCCGCCACCAGGTCGTCCCCCTTATATACACGGGTTGACGCCTGGTGGCTTACAGAGTCCCGGCCGGCTCATAATCGTATCCGGCTCGGTGACTTCCTTTACATGACTTTCTTTACAAGTCTTTCCGCCCATATGGCGGTTTACAATAACGGGCCTTAAGCCGGCCCGAAGCCTTTGGGCTTTCTATATATACTAATAAACTATCATCTTGATTGTATATTGGGCTTCTTATGTAACCCACCATTAAGGCTGACCCGGCCCCTCCTGGGCGGGTTTTAGCTGATAGTAATATTCCCAACATTAGGCCCCATGTTGACTTTGAACTTTGTTCTTTGTCAATCTTCAATACTTAGGCAGAATCCATCCTTTGTCTGAAAACTTCCTTAACCCGCAGTGACGTCATCTTTTTAAAACACAAAAAACTTTCATGACGTCATCTTCCAATGGATCTTTCATTTTTAATGCCTTCCGGGAATCGAGGCGTCTGTTTAGTTGGATAATCATTACTGGGTCTCCTTGATTTTCGCGCCCGCCTGTTCGCACATTCCCTTATAAATAGGCATAACTTAGGTCTTTCTCATTCTCCTTTCTTCCTCATCTTCTTCCTCTCGCAACCTCCATCACTGCTTTAGCTCCGCCGTCGCCGGAACTCTCATCGTCATCGTCAAGCTTGGCCACTGCATCACCCTGAGTTCATCCAGAGAACGCGGCGACTCTTCGCGGCAGGCCTGCTTCTTGTAAGCTTTCTTCTCTCTCATGCACCTAGATGTGTTTCGAGGTTTACGAGTTCTTCAGTGTTCTTCATCTGTTCATCACGGGCCATCTTGTAGATCTCTCCGCAACTTCTTTTGATCCAGAAAAGAGATATAACTCGCGCGGTAGCTGTTTGGCATTTGTTTTTTATATTAGTAGACCCCTTTTGCCTGTATAGATGCTTCATTATAGTCGACGAACTCCTCTGTACTATGTTTTTAGGTCTAGAATATTTCCCTTTTTGAAACATCCCTTTGAACCAAAATGATAATAATAACTTGGTGAAACTTATTTATGCCAACACTTAACTGAATTCTGCCTTCTGAGAAAATCTGTAGTCATGGCGGCTTACCACTCCGGCTTTCTTTTCCTTATATGTCATTAGCCCTTAGTTAAACCGCCATTACTTGCTTTATAATTGAGCATAGACTGAACCGGCATATTATTATTTATTTTTCAGTTCGTTGCACATCATGCCGTCGAAGTCACCCACCATCTGTAACTGGGTCCCTTCAACCGTAACTAAGGAACGGTTAAAAGATTTCTTCATCATTGGGTTTCTGCCTTCAAAGAATGTCATGTCTTATCATGCTCCTGACCCGGAGGAAGAACGTCCTAATCCAAAAGACGGAGAAGTGATTATCTTCACTGACCACATGAATCGTGGATTTTCACCACCCGGTTCAAAATTCTTTAGAGAGGTCCTTCATTTTTTCAAACTCCATCCTCAGGACCTTGGACCCAACTCTATTTCCAATATTTGTAACTTCCAAGTGCTCTGTGAGGCATATCTTCAGCAAGAGCCCACTGTAGAGCTGTTTAGAGAGTACTTTTATCTGAATCGCCAGAATGAATGCACCAACGGTTCTAGCTTAGAACTTGGAGGCATCTCAATTCAGCGCCGTCAGGGTGCTATTTTTCCTCTCATTGTCTTACCGAGCCACCCAAAAGACTGGAACCAAACTTGGTTTTATTATCAGGATACTTCTCTAGCAAATGAGAAGCCTCTGCCGGGTTACCGCCCTAGTCGTCTTGACTCCAAGTTCACCCTTCTGGATAAGCTTACCATCGCTGAGCGTAGGAAGCTTCTTCCCTCCATTAGAAGAATCAATGGCTTCTTGGGTAATGGTCTAACCGGAGTAGATCTGACCCGTTGCTGGATCTCATTGCGGGTTATCCCATTAAGTCGTCGATCTCAATTGATGTATGAATATGAAGGAAGCCCAGACCACCCTCTTCGTCACAGTCCAGTTGAACTTATCGAAGAAGACATTGTTTCGATGTCAACCCTTTTGGTAAATGGGAAGTACGAAGATTGTAGTATTGTTGGGTTAAGTCCCTTCTACAAGATTAATCCGGTGCCAGAAGTAAGTATATCTCTTTTTCTTTGTGTTTTGCCCAGCTATCAGTACTTAATACTGATCTTTCTTCTTGTCTTTACAGGCCAATTCTGACTTCTGGAAGGTGAAATATGACCATGAAGCTGCCAAGAAGGCGAAAGCCGCCGCTATGAACACCAAGAAGACGACCCGGAAATCAAAGTAAAAGAAGAAAACAACTGCTGAAGATTTAATGAAGCTTGATGATTCGTCTGACTCGGAGGTATCCCTTGATTCCCTTGGCCAATTTTTTAACAATCTTATTGACACTGATCCTTACCAGGATGACACTAGGGCCAGTCAGGCCGGGGAAGCAGAGGTAACTATCATTTCCTCCGACTCAGAGCCCTTATCAAGACACAAAGTTCGACGAGTGATCCGTAAAGTAAGGTTTTCTAACCCTTTAGCTCACTTGGATCCCAACTTTCATTTGAAAACGCAGCAACACCGTGAAGCTAAGATTGAAGATGAACCAGCTGTTGATCTTCAACAAACCCCTTGAAAACACCCGATCGAGGTTTACTTTTACTGTCTTTAACTTGTTTTAATGAATCCTGCTCACTGTATTCCTTTTTAACTCCTTTATTTTACCTTTTTAGGAGGTGTCTCGCTCTTCAGGCGACTCTTCTCAAACACAATTCCCGGCATTCAAGACTGCCCCTGGGTAATCAAAAAATCTTCTTCTCTTCCGGACTGGTCAATTGTATCTTTGATGTTGACTATCCTGTAATGTATATATATTTTTTCTTTAGTGGCCAGGCGAGATCCAAGAAAGCGAAGGTAACAAAGCCGGCGGAAGACCCACCAGTACCAATGTCTGAGCCGGCTAGGCCGCCTTATCCACTAACTGCCGCCCAGAAGACCCGCCTATTAGCCATGAAGCGAATCCTTCGGAGCCGTCCCTTGACCAAGCTACCATGAATCCTTCCACAGTCAGACCATCAAGCTCAACTGACCCGCCGTCTCCACGTGCTCCAGACGTTCAAATTACTGGGAGCCACTTTGTTGAGCCGGGGAATCCAACGGTGTTGGCTCGGTGCACAGCAAAGCAAGAAGCCTTGGAGCGGCAGAAGGTTCGCTTTGATATCGCCAATTATGACTGTCTCAATGCCAGTGATATCTTATCCGGCTATCTTAGTCATGTACACTCCAGTCGTGAGTCTGAGATTGAGATGGCCAAGCAGCTTCAGGTTAAGTATGAGGTATGTTATTTTTGGTTTACCAATATTCCGTCAGCCCCCAAGTCTTCAGATTATAAGAGAAACAAAATGACCTGTAGACTTAGAATATAAGCCGAAACATTTTATCTCTGAAGCTTTGCCTTGTACTGATAGAACAAAACTTCACCCATAGTCCCCAAGGACCGGTTCATTTTGATCAGTAATGAATCGGCACTTTAGAATTTAAAACTGTCTTTAAAGTATTTTAACACTCCGGCTTAACCTTGAAAAACTTTGCTGAACTGCATACATTAGCCCCCAAGTGCCAAGTGTTGTTACTTTGTAAAGGACTTGGGACTTCAAATATGCTGGTAGAATTGTAAAAAATTTGATTTGGCATATATTAGCCCCCAAGTGCCAAGTGGTTTATTCGTAAAGTACTTGGGACTTGAATCTTGAATTTGGATGCTGGAATTTAAAACCAAGTCTTGACTTGTCTGAATATTTCATAGAATGCATTGTCTGAACTAAACTCTCAACTGAATGACGCGAAGACCTGGCTAGCGAGTCAGGAATCAGAACTGAAGTCTTCCACCTCCAAACTGGAGTAAGCCTTTCTGAAACGGAGAATTTGAAGACCAACTTTGCTGCCAAAGAGAAAACTTGGGAAGATGAGAAAACACTTCTGACCCGGCGAGCTGAAACAGCCGAAACAACCCTGAAAGAAATATCCACCGAGCTGAAAGGTTTAAAGGGCCGGGTGTCTCAGATGGTCGCTGCTATCTTTGGTAAGCTACCTAGCTTTGACCTTTCGTGTATGTTATGCTAAACCGGAGTATAAACCGCCACTGACTATGTTAAATATATGCAGGTCCGCGAAGCAAAATTCTGATCCAAGACCCGTTGGTTAAACTGAAGGCCGTATACACCTTGGTTGAACAACTGTACATTGGTGCACAACGGGCTTTGGCCGTATCTCTCCTGCAAACCAAGGATCCAACTGGCTTAGTGATGTCCTGAAGAAGCTGTCCATCCTTCCTGCCCGGTTCCAAGAGGTAAAACATTCCTGTGCGCGAGCCGGAGCTTTGACTGCTCTAAGCCGCTCCAAGGCTTGGGTGCCAGATCTGGAGGAGGACGGGTCTCCGTTTGACCAAGATGATTTTATAGCGTGTGTACGCGAAGTCCGGCCTTAGGCCTCTAGTCTTGGAGAGGACACCAATGTGGACAAGTACCCGCCGGGTTTTGACAGTGAAAATAAGAAGATGGCCACTCCTTCCTATAAAGTAGCAGATCTAATCCCACCTGTGAGAGAAGATATTTGCTTCGGAAATTGACCCGGTCGGCCTGATTGACGATGAAGCCGAATTCGTCACCATGAACGGCTTTGATTGGTCAAAGTCTAACTTCCAGCAACCAGACGGTGGTGCACCGGTGAGGGAGGGACAGTGATCATCTTCACAGGTTTATAAAGCCTTGTAATAACTTTAGTAAAAACTCTGCCTGTTTGCTTATGCCGTCGTGCATAAAATACTTCTTATGTGAATCTGTGCTTCCAGATGCCAATGTTTAATGCTTTTAATGCATCGTTTAATGCTTGTCTCCGCAATGTTTGAACTCTGTTCCTGTGAAAATAAGGAAAAACCTGGCAAGGTGGTTTAGAACCAACTAGGCTTAAACACCTAATACACAATCCATAAATTTACCTCAATAAGCAAAAAAAGACCAATGTAAATAAAGGATAAGGTTTAATACTAACTCTTGAGTTAACACAGTAGGTAAGCGTGTATAAGTAAAAACCATACCTTATCCTTGTTGATCCTTAGATCACCGACTTAAGTAACCCGGGTGATGAATTGATAACTCAATATATATAAAAGTTAATATTACTTGAATATTCAGTAATCATCATATCTCAGTAGCTCGTACCTTTGGTTCCTTAGACCACCGGCTTGAATAACCCGGGTGTTTGTATTGTCCAATAATTGAGCCGACAAAGAAAAACAGGCTATCTCATTTGTAATATTGAAACAACAAAAACTCAAAGGCAAGCAACAGATAATAAACATAATTTTCACTATGTATTCAAAAGATTAGGGGTTTCTGATTTGAATACAATCAGTAAACCGGACCAAAGGGGTTAAGCTAAAGTTTGAATACGACCATATAGCCCCCAATGGCTTTGGCGTTGCGCCGATCAAAAGGGTACCGACAGCTATGTTCTCTTTGGTTCGAATACGACCTATGTTTGAACAGGAAGCCCCCAAATGACCTTGAGAGGTTTTTAACGACCCTGATTCAAATACGATCCAAGTCAGCTCAAAAGGGGTTAAGCTATGATTCGGATATGATCAAGAAGCCCCCAAGTGAGTTTGGCTTGGAGCCAATCAAGAGGGTTACGACAGCTATGTTCTCTTTGGTTCGAATAAGACCTATGTTTGAACAGGAAGCCCCCAAGTGACCATGAGATTTACAGCTAGATTTGAATACGATCATAAGCCGGACTAGAAAAGGTTAAACTTGATTCAAATATGATCAAATCCTTAATAGTCATTTGTGAAAAATAATAAAGATGCATAATCTTTGAAAAGAAAAGAGACTGATGGTCTTAATTTATTGCTTATCATCGTATATACAATGTGAATGTATGTACATGATGAGAGCCGGTGGCTCAGGTATAGTACGACCGAAGTTGAGCAATGTTCCACGGCCGGCGGGTCTCCGCTTCTGACTTACGCGAGTCTGCATGCTCTCGAATGTCAATGAGGTAGTAAGACCCGTTGTTTAAATTTTTACTGACCACAAAGGGTCCTTCCAAGGGTGGGGATAACTTGTGTGCATCTAAAAGATCTTGGATGAGCCGGAGCACCAAGCCGCCTTCCTGAAAAGTCCTGGTCTTAACCCGGTGGCTGTGATAACGACGCAGGTCCTGTTGATAGATTGCTGACCGTGCTGCTGCTAAGTCTCTTTCTTCATCCAATAAGTCAAGCGCATCCTGTCTGGCTTTTTCATTGTTAGCTTCAACATAAGCCGCCACACGGGGCGAGTCATGACGGATGTCACTGGGCAATACTGCTTCTGCCCCATAAACTATGAAGAAGGGTGTTTAACCTGTAGACCTGTTGGGTGTAGTATTGATGCTCCATAACACTGAAGGCAACTCCTCTACCCAACAACCCGGCGTTCGCTATAAAGGAACCATAAGCCGGGGCTTTAGCCCTTTCAGAATTTCCTGATTGGCTCTCTCAGCTTGACCATTGGATTGAGGATGAGCTACAGAAGAAACATCAAGCCGGGTGTGCTCTCGCTGACAACACTCTTCCATAGCCCCTTGGGATAGATTACTACCATTGTCTGTGATAATACTGTGTGGAAAACCGAAACGGAAGATTATTTTCTTCATGAACTGAACCGCCATGGCTGCATCACACTTACTCACAGGCTCCGCCTCAACCCATTTAGTGAACTTATCAACAGCCACCAAGAGATGTGTCTTTTTATCTTTAGACCTTTTGAAAGGTCCCACCATGTCAAGCCCCCAGACTGCAAACGGCCAAGCTATTGGAATCATCCGGAGCTCTTGAGCCGGCACATGCGCTCGTCGTGCGAATTTCTGACAACCATCACATCTACTGACCAGATCTTCCGCATCAGCGTGAGCCGTCAACTAGTAAAAACCGTGACGAAACGCCTTGGCCACTAAGGATTTTGACCCGGCGTGATGACCACAATCGCCTTCATGGATCTCACAAAGGATTTCTTGACCTTCTTCGGGGGAGACACCATTGAAATGCTCCGGAAACACTGTGATGAAATAACTCTCCATCCGAAATCGTCATGGACTTAGACCGCCGGGTTATCTGTCGAGCCAGGGTCTCATCCGTTGGCAATTCTCCCCAGGTCATGTAAGCCAAAAATGGCACCGTCCAATCTGGGATGACATGAAGAGCCGCCACCAACTGCGCCTCTGGGTCAGGAACAGCTAAATCTTCTTCTATGGGCAACTTGACAGAGGGGTGATGCAAAACATCTAAAAAGGTGTTGGGTGGTACCGGCTTACGTTGAGACCCCAGCCGACTTAAAGCATCAGCTGCTTCATTTTTTCGACGGTCAATGTGTTCCACTTGATAACCTTTAAAATATCCCGCAACCGCATCGACCTCTCGGTGATAAGCCGCCATGAGAGGGTCTTTGGAATCCAACTTGCCAGACACCTGCTGAGCCACTAGATCTAAATCACCAAGACATCTAACCCGGCTCAAGCTAATCTCCTTTGCCCACTCGAAGACCATGGAGCAATGCTTCATACTCTGCTGCGTTGTTAGTGCACGGAAACATCAATCGTAACACATAACCAAATTTATCACCTCGTGGGGAAGTTAATACAACTACAGCCCCCGAGCCTTCCAATTGCCTGGACTCATCAAAATGAATAGTCCAATATGTGTTGTCCGGCTTTTCTTCTGGCATCTGCATCTCTGTCCAGTCATTGATGAAGTCAACCAAAGCTTGAGACTTAATCACAGTGCGTGGAACATACTTCAGCCCATGAGACCCAAGCTCAATTGCCCACTTGGCAACTCGCCCTATAGCTTCTCTGTTTTGAATAATGTCTCCCAAAGGAGCAGAGCTAACCACAGTGATTGGATGTCCCTGAAAGTAATGCTTAAGCTTCCGGCTTGCCATGAACACCCCATAAAAAAGTTTTTGCCAATGCGGATATCGTTGCTTAGACTCAATTAACACTTCACTGACATAATAAACCGGCCGCTGAACCGGATGCTCTTTGCCAGCCTCCTTGCACTCTACCACCATAGCCACACTGACAGCCCGTGAGTTGGCAACTACCAATAATAATAGCGGCTCTTTCTCAATTGGAGCAGCTAGGACCGGCGGCTCAACCAGTTGTGCCTTCAGATCCTCAAAAGCGGTGTTCGCAGCATCACTCCAAACAAACACATCCATTTTCTTCATCAACTGATATAGAGGCATAGCCTTTTCCCCTAACCGGCTTATGAACCGGCTCAACGCGGCCACACGACCCGCCAGTCATTGAACATCATGGACGCAGGTTGGCTTGGCCAGAGATGTAATTGCCTTGATATTCTCCGGTTTAGCTTCAATACCTCGGTTAGACACCAGAAAGCCCAAGAGTTTGCCGGCTGGTACTCCAAAAACACACTTGGCCAGGTTAAGCATCATCTTGTAAACCCGAAGATTATCAAAAGTCTCTTTCAGGTCTGTGACCAAGGTTTCCTCTTCTCTGGACTTCACCACTATATCATCCACATAGGCATGAACATTGCGCCCAATTTGATCATGAAGACAATTCTGCACACACCGTTGTTAAGTCGCCTGAGCACTCTTGAGCCCAAAAGGCATAGACACATAGCAGAACACCCCAAAAGGTGTTATAAACACTGTTTTCTCTTGATCCTTGACTGCCATCTTAATCTGATGATACCCGGAGTAAGCATTTAAGAAACTCAACCGCACGCAACCCGCCGTAGCATCAATGATCTGATCAATACGGGGAAGAGCAAACGGATCAGCCAGACAGGCCTTATTTAAATCTGTGTAACCCACACACATATGCCAGGTGCCATTCTTTTTTAGCATGAGCATCGGGTTAGCTAACCATTCTGGGTGAAAGACCTCCACAATGAACCCGGCCGCCAAGAGCCGGGCCACCTATTCTCCAATGGCCTTGCGCCTTTCTTCATTGAACCGCCGAATAAACTGTCTGACAGGTTTGAACTTTGGATCGATCTTAAGAGTGTGCTGAGCGAGTTCCCTCGGGACACCCGGCATGTCTGAAGGTTTCCATGCAAAGATGTCCCAGTTTTCACGGATGAACTCGATGAGCACGCTTTCCTATTTCAGATCCAAGTTAGCGCTGATGATGAACTGTTTGGATGAATCGCCGGGCACAAAGTCAACCATCTTAGTGTCATCAGCTGACTTGAACTTTAACTCCGGCTCATGCTCTATTGTTGGTTTCTTTAATGACGTCATGTCCGCCGGGTCAACATGATCCTTGTAGAATTTCAACTCCTATGTCGCACAAACAGATTCAGCATAGGCTGCATCCCCTTCTTCACATTCCAAGGCTATCTTCCGGCTCAATGGACTGTAATGGTGCCCTTGTGACCTGGCATCTTGAGCTACAAATACACGTAACATGGCTGAGCCATGAACTTGGCATAAGTCGGCCGCCCAAACAGAGCATGATATGGGCTTTTGATCTTAACCACTTCAAAGGTTAATTTTTCTGCTCTGGAGTCATATTCATCTCCAAAGGCTACTTCCAGCTCGATCTTACCAACTGGGTATGCCGATTTACCAGGCACCACACCATGAAAAACAGTGTTGGATTGTTTAAGATTCTTGTCCGTCAATCCCATCTGGCGAAACGTCTCATAATAAAGGATGTTGATGTTGCTGCCTCCATCCATGAGTACTTTGGTAAACTTATACCCACCAACCTGAGGTGCCACTACTAACGCCAAGTGACCCGGATTATCAACCCGGGGCGGGTGGTCCTCTCTGCTCCATACAATGGGCTGTTCCGACCAACGTAAATAACGTGGAACTGCCGGCTCAACGGCATTGACGGCCCTCTTGTGGAATTTTTGGTCTCTCTTACATAAACTGGTAGTGAAGACATGATATTGTCCACTACTCAATTGCTTCGGGTTGCTCTGATAGCCGGATTGTTGCTGCTGTTGATTCCCTTGGCTCTGTTGCTGATTATATCCTCCCTGGTGACCAGGATGACCATGAAAACCTCCTCCGCTTGAACCGGCGCCCGAGCCCTGAAAGCCGCTTGAGCCGCCACCTGGACCGTGACCCCCATCAAATGCATTTGAATATTAAATGCCTTCATGATCGTACAATCCTTCCACAAGTGGATAGCTGGCTTCTCCCTGGTGCCGTGTCTTGGACAAGGTTCATTCAATAGCTGCTCAAGGGTGGGGTCTGACCCGCCCGATCGAGGGGGCTGCCTGCCCTTGCGCCACTGATTACCACCCTGCGCGTTAGTATTAGCAACAAACTCATCAGCCTTACACTTATTACCTCCTTGATTTGCCGGGTTATGCTGGTGACCCTTGCCATTGCCGTTTTCTTTCCCTTCGTTGCCTTTTCTTCATCAGACGCCGGGTCTTTAGTGGTATCAGAATCGGCATACTTGACAAGAGCCGCCATCAACGTTCCCATGTCATTACAGTCTTGTTTAAGCCGCCCCAACTTCTGCTTCAGAGGTTCAAAACAGTAATTTTTCTCCAACATCAAAACTGCTGAGCCGGCATCCATTTTATCAGACGAATGTATTATCTCCTTGACCCGGCGCACCCAATGGGTTGTAGATTCTCCATCCTCTTGCTTGCAATTAGTCAGGTCCACAATTGACATTGGCTGCTTACATGTGTCTTTAAAGTTCTGGATGAACTGTGCCTTCAACTCTGCCCATGAGCCGATGGAATTGGGTGGTAATCCTTTCAACTAGGTCCGAGCCGTTCCATCCAACATCATGGTGAAGTACTTGGCCATTACAGCATCACTAACCTCCAACAGCTCCATAGCCATCTCATAACTCTCAATCCAAGCCCCCGGCTGTAAGTTAGCCGTGTATTTAGGTACCTTACGAGGTCCCTTCAAATCCTTGGGCAACTGCTCATTGCGTATGGCTGGGACTAGGTAAGGTACGCCTCTGGTTCTTGTAACCACTCCTGCCTCAACCGAGGTTGCTGGATAAGCCGGAAAGGTTTGGTGAGCTGCCTGCTCTGCTGCTATCTGAGCCGCCCGTTCCGCCTCTTGACAAATCCTCTCCTGATCCGCCAAGTTAAGGGCTCCAGCCCGCACTGGCTCATGCCTATATGGCCGGTTGTGGCATTGAGCGTTACTTGACATCTCTGCAGACTCCATGTGCCTACAGTAACTCGGGCTTCGGCTTGGGCGAGGAGTTGAATGAATCCTGTCTCGACTATAGGAATATGCATCCTGCTGGGCCAAAGCTGTCTGAAGCAGTTCTCTTACCCTCCGGGTTTCAATTGCTGCTGGCGAGTCGCCTTCCATTAGGAGAGCTGCCAAACGAGCCGACGCCGCAATGAGGTTCTCCATGGGGTTGGAAAAGTGACCTGGGGCGTTGCTATATAACGAGGAGCTGTATTCATGCGCGGCGGCTCCATGGTGCGGTGCTGAACTGGTGACCGGGCGTCGTGACCCGGTTTGCCTCTGGCGGGTTGCTCCCTCCAGCTCCGGGTGTATGGAACAGATTCCTCGGATCCAACATTAGAGGCAGATGCGACTGAGTTTTCTGACGCCTCCTCCTCATGACTTCGTTTGATGCATTTAGATCTTCCGACAGCCGGAAGGTTTCTGCTTGAAGCTGCTGAGCACGAGCATCCAAAGCTGCTCGCTCTGCTGCCATCCGGGTTTCCTCCACGACTAAATTTTGCTTAGCTTGCACCATCTCCTCCCGTACGCGTGCCACTTCCGCGTCATATTGGGCTTTATCCGCCGGCTCTACCTCAATGGTTAACAAAGTCGTCAGTTTACCCATGAGGTCCATGAAAACCTGAGCCGGGGGGCGCGCGGGGTCTCCTGACCCGGCAGCTGCCGACCAGGTGGCCGCCGCTGTCGCTGCCGTGGAGTTCTGCCCGGGCTGTGTCCCTGGCATGAAGACTTCGGCCCAATTCGGCGGCTCAAGGGGGTCCGGAATACTGCTGCCATCGGAACAGCCCCCGAGCACGCCATCTTGCAGTTGGTACAACGAGTCCGTCTCACCTGTTGATGATGCAGTATCAGAGCAGATGGCCGTCTCTCCGCCCTCCATCGATCCTTCGGAGTATTCACCGTCGTGGATGCAGCCTATGAAGGCATGCTTCACGACATATTTAACACGGGCGGACCCGGCGCGTTGAGCCATTTCAATGAGGTCGGTGTGGACATCTGGCCCAGGGCCTGACTCGCCGATCCGGCTGATGAAGACGTGAATTCTGCCGAAGGGGACCCGGTACCCGTACTTAATTGAGCCGGCCTCGGGACCCTAGCCTTCGTCGTCGATGTAGATCTTGCCGCGACGACTCTTGATCATCCGGCCCATAGCGTATCCCTTGAGCCCTTCGAAGTTTCCCTTCAAGAACTCAAATCCACCGTGCGCTGGCCCCATGGTGGGTGCCCACTGTCGTGGAGTTGACACGACAGATGTCCTAGAGCAAGGACTTAGTCATAGGGCCATCGCACTAGGAAGCTTAAAGGGGTTAATCGGGACAAAGGACATGAGAGAGGATTTTATACTAGTTCGGCCCCTTACGATGAAGGTAAAAGCCTACGTCTAGTTGGGATTGGTATTGCTGAGGTTTCAATCTCCAAAAGGCTCAACTCGCTGGCTTGGTGATCGACTTGATTGTTTCTTGCCCTAAGCCGCCACCGGGTCGTCCCCCTTATATACACGGGTTGACGCCTGGTAGCTTACAGAGTCCCGGCCGGCTCATAATCGTATCCGGCTCGGTGACTTCCTTTACATGCCTTTCTTTACAAGTCTTTCTGCCCATATGGCGGTTTACAATAATGGGCCTTAAGCCGGCCCGAAGCCTTTGGGCTTTCTATATATACTAATAAACTATCATCTTGACTGTATATTGGGCTTCTTACGTAACCCGCCATTAAGGCTGACCCGGCCCCTCCTGGGAGGGTTTTAGCTGATAGTAATATCCCCAACAGGGCCCTAGCCTCTGTTTAATATCGTGGCAATGTCTCACTCGACTAAGATTTAAGAGAGTAAAAAGAAAACCTGACAATACAATTTTGCATGGATCTTGATGTAAGATCCAACGGACCTATATAGCATCTACTGCGACTTATAGCAAGACTGATGAATATATATAAGGACGACGAGAGTGGATAATAATTGTCTTACATAATTAGGAAGATAATTAAAAAAGCCACATGCGGATACGCCCGAAATACACAAGGGCAAAAGAAGAAGGAAGACGCATACAACAATCTGGCTCGTTGATCTCTACTTTCTTTATGCGCTGCAGGTCACGGAGACTAGTTCTCGCGGCGGGCGATGATCTCTTTCATCAGTTTCATGTCCTTAATACGCTACTTGGTAGCATCCATGGATTCCTCCACCAGCCTGTTGCGCTCAATGCGGAGAATGGCATTCTCGTCCATAAGTTTCTTGACGATGACGCCCGTCCTCTGCAACAAGGCAGCGGTCTCCTCCTCCTGCTTCGCCCTCAGCAGGTCGCGCTCGCCCCAAAGCTTCGCATTACCCTCCCCTAGTTGCCGGATGACGCCAGTAGCCTCGTCCTGCAACCTCGCCCAGTCGGAGATCTGATCCATCTGGCTATGGACCATCGCATGCATGCGCCTATAAGAGTCCTCGCCTGCCCGTGAGAAATTTTCCCAGGCCACTGCGGCGCGGCGGGACATCTCTGCTGCTTTCGCAGCGTGGCCGGATCAGTCTGCTACATCGACAGCGCGGCGGGACCTCCGTGCTGCTACTGCTGCGCAGCTGGACATGTCGGCTGCTTTCGCGGCAAGGCGGGACATCTCTCGTGCTTCCTCTTCCATGCTCACCTCTCCCTGGTGGAAATCTCTCGACCCAGAACTCACGCTGGCTATGGCTTGATTGACTTGATTGTTTTTTGTGGATGAGGAGTTGAGGAGGAATGTGCAGTCATCTTAGCATAGTAGTATTTATAACCGAGTACTACTAATACGCTCCTAAGTGGGAAACCGTTTAGGTTGTGATCGGTGTGAACAGGTTTGCAATTAAATATAGCATGGTTTGGAATGTGACGAGACGCGCTCAAAATTTATTGACGGTTCTAGTTTCGAAGCGCGACACTATTCCCGGATGGCATAACGTCGACACGTTTTCTCGGCCGTGGTGTAGCATATTCCATGGTACTAGTTCTTTTTCTACTGCTGTGTACGTGCAAAAACTGGCACTGTCAGATACATATCTTACGTTTGGCGTTCGACAGGAATAGCTTCGTGGCGAGCTATAGACTAGTCTTTTTTCAGACGCATTACACCTATCTCTTGGGACTTCTCGCACACACCATCATTGCTCCCTAGGTCGATGCCACCCACATACACTTGTACTCTGAGAAGAGGTGCATGCACGCACTCGTCCTCTCTCACACATGCATCTATAGCTACGAATTGTAGTGTTCTTAACCATCCGATTGGCTCTAGCATAGGTTTCACGTTGCTCCTTGGCCTTGATATGGAGGCACGAGGTTTTGGTTAATGTGCGGGCCGCACACAGCACCAACACGACATGAGCTTCGTCTGCCTGGTGCGCATGCAGTCGGGTGAGTTGTCCAATTATAGACACAACCAGGCCCTCGTTGGTATCTGCGCCTCGACTTTGGCTGGTCATAGTGGAGAGTAATATAGACTAGTTGCTAGTCTATGTTACTAGTACCTTCATAGTGGGTAGTGTCATATAGTATATGCATAATTTGGAGACGAGCGCTCTCTATATGTACCACCTTTTTCTTTAATTTCATTGTCGGGGGTTGGGTGCAACATATGCCAATGGACGGCTTATCATGGTGGGGGCGAGTAGAACGTCGCTAGTGCCTGGAAACGGGATGAGGCGTAGACACGAACGTCGGCGTGCTTTACCCAGGTTCGGGGATCTCCTAGGAGATAACACCCCTAGTCCTGCTCTGCAGGGTCTCCGCATGATCACTAAGGCAAAGTGAGTACAAAGGCGCTCCTCGAGTTGTATCTGTGGACAGGAGAAGGCAGGGCTAGCTCTCTCCTTTCTCTAAGGTCTGGTCTAGTTCTAATGAATCGGAACCCTTTGCATGGGTGTCCTGGGGGGTTTATATAAGCCTACCCCCTAGGGGTACAAGGGTAAACTGTATGGACATAGGGCCCAGTTGTCAGTCTCCTCGCCTGCGGGCCCTCCGGCCGAATGCCGGGGTCCACCGATTGGTGGGCCCAACCGACTGGTTTGGTACGGAGCCGACAGGCCGCACCCGCCGCTAGCGGGTCCTGCCGGCTGCTGATTACTGTAGCCGTGCCTCTAATAAAGCAGGCTTGGTCATGGGGTCGTGGCTACAGGCCTGCCGCCTGGCATGCGATTACTGTAGCCACTCCCCGTCTTGTCTGGTTAATGGCGCGGGGGACCCATGGGAGGGGCAGGCCGACTTCCGCGGGCCGGCTCCCTATGGGTCTGACTGGTGGCGCCCTTGCCGTCTTCCGGACTCTCACTGACTGGTAGGGCCCGTCTTCCGTGGATCGTACTTTCAGACCATCGTGGGTACAGGACTTTGCCCACTATTGCTGACATCAGGGATGGCATGGCAACAGTGCTGCACCATACGGAGATCTCCGCTGGTACAATGCACTGTGCCCTGGCCATCCCCCAGAAAAGGGGAGGGAGTGGGATTTACTGTCGCCACTCCCTGTCCCATCCCCCCTGGTGAGGGCATGGGCTTTGCTGGTGTCGTGGGCCGACTCCCCGTGGCCGGCTTCTCTAGAAGCCGCCAGTCGGAGTCGGCCGATCTTGATCTCTTCTCTAGGGCTCGGACACATATGGGCTATCGGCTGTTCCTCCAGCCACCCTCCTGAAGTCGGCTCTCCGTCCGTTGTCTTGAGGGGCGCAGTCAGCCCCGATGGCTTGAAAGGTTATGGGCCTCGGGTTAGCCTACCCGCGGCCCATTGCTCCGACAGTAGTCCCCGAAGCTGATGAGGCGCCATGGACATCCAACCGAGGAGCCTCAGTAGCTTCATTCTCTAAGTACCTGAGGTGGGGATTCCGCTTGACTCTATCGGGCCGACTGGTAGGAGTCAGAGTCGCGTGACTTTGACTCGTCCAAAAAATACTCTTGAATCCCCCGGCGGGAACTTAGTGGTGTACAAGCTAAGCTTCCTGGCTTCCACCCACTCCGTGCCCACCACGTGGCAACCAGTGGCCAGGCCAGCCTGCCTACCCATCCATGAAACGGGACATGTCCGCAGGCGGGGCCCGCCACTACCACGCCCTGGCACGCGAGTGGATCCGCTGCGGCCGTGGGGGACGGTTGAGGTTCCCACGGAGTTACCGCGTGCAGTAACTTTGCGCGATAAACGCGGGGGGCGTGGGATAGTGGGCGCAGTAAATCCCACAACCGCCCCCTCGGCTTCGCAGCCCACTGGGCTATAAGTAGGGGGAGGAGGGGAAACGGCAGAGCACGCGTGCCCCGCCTCCCCACTGCTTCCTTTCCTTCTTCTCTCCCTCTCTGCTCCTCGAGCCTCGTCGAACGCTGCGGCGGTCCGCTGATGATGAGCTCTTCCTCCGCCGTCACGCCCCCGATGGCGCACTTCGGTACCTGGGATGGTTCGGAGGTCCACGAGGATCACATCGACTTCCTCCGCAAGACGCGTCGATTGCCTGGCAAGGACCTTGTGAGGGTCCGCCTCGCGCGGGGGGAGAGATTTCGCCGGCGCCGCGGGAGGGCGAGCGGGTTGTCTTCCGCTCGCACTGCCTGCGCGGCCTGGGCCTGCCAGCGAGCAACTTCTTCCGCTCCTTCCTCAAGTTCTACGGACTCCAGTCGCACCACCTCACCCCCAACACGGTGGTGCTGCTGTCCGCCTTCGTCACCCTATGCGAAGGCTTCATCGGCGTTCTCCCCACCATCGAGCTTTGGGGGGAGTTCTTCTTCTCCAAGCTCGGCACCCATGCCGCGGGCGTGCCGGCTCAGTGCGGCGCGTTCATCAGCGTGCGGATGTCGGGGGCCGACAACCCATTTCCCTCCATCAGGCTGATCAAGTCGGTGAAGATGTGGCAGCAGTCGTACTTCTACGTGAAGAACGTCTCCGCGGAGGGTGATTGGGTCAACCTGCCGGCCTACGTGCACGGCCCGCCGGCTGGGAGACAGCCCAACTGGTCACACCGGGCTCGGACGCTGACGCCTGCAGGAGCCGGCGCCGTTGCGCGGCTTCGAGTACTGGCGCAGTCGGAGGGCCTGACTAGGCTGGACTTGGTGGCCGCCTTCGTGGCGCGCCGAGTGATGCCCCTCCAAAGTCGCCCCACATGATCTGCCAGATGAGCGGGCACTGAGACCCGAGCCGAATGTGCACCAAGGAGATGCCTCACGAGGAGGTAGCCTACATGGTGAACTATCTTGCGAGCTGCGACCTCAACGAAGAGTGGTAGTTCGGCAAGGAGTCGTATTCACGTGATGCCCCTCCGCCTCTGGTAAGTTGTTTTCCTTCTCTCTTTTTCTTCGATTCTCCTGACATTTTTATTGTCGAGTCCGTCTTACTTGTTCTGACCAGTCGGCTTTGGTCAGAACCCCCTCCTCCAGCCAGCAGCCGGCACCGCGGGGCCGGACCGCGAGTTTCTCCCCGACCGAGTGGAGAGCGATGTGGACGACCCCGACTTGGGGGCGGCGGCCCTGGAGGACGACGCCGAGGGAGGAGGCGGAACGTCAGGTGGTCCGAGACTTGGGGCCAGTCTCGAGGACTGGCCTGATGATGACGAGGAGGTTGCCCCACGCAACCAACCAGGAGCCGGCCAGCCGGGCGCGGGCTTGTCAGCCCCGCCGAACGCTCAAGGCGGTGGCAAGAAGCGCAGGGCCGGGACGAGCTTGTTCGGCAGCCGGCCGAAGAAACCCAAGGGCTCAACCGCGGCGACCAAGCGGGACGAAGCGGCCGCAAAGGCCAACCACTTTCGCAAGGTGGTGAAGACGCCGCAGCTGATTTCGGCGTAAGTACTACCTCTTTATTGAGTCTTTCTGAAATCCCTTTACTTTATTTTCCCGACTTAGGGCCCCTCTCTCTCTTGAGAAATTGGCCGCCGGCTCCGTCGTAAAGTCGGCGGAGACCTCCTCCACCTCCCGGTGGATTGATCCTGCCGCCGACCTCCGGGAGGCGACAGAGCGGAACGCGCGGGAGGCGCGTGAGGAGCGGGAAGCCGCCCGCTTGAAGAAGGCGGAAGCCGACAAGGCGGAGGCCGTCGTTTTGAAGAAGCTGGCGGAGGCCGAGGCCGCCGATGCGGAGAAGAAGCGTGGAGAGGAAGCCGCACACCGCCAGTCGACGGTGTTCGTTGTCCCCTTGAACTCCACGCCGCCACCACCGGAGTTCACGGTGCAGATTAGGGAAGTCAGCAACGAGAACCCGGTCATGGAGAGGGACGCTGGCATCACCGCTACACCGGAATTCATTGTGCCGCCACCGCCACCCTCCGGAGGCGTGCCAGGCAGACAACTGGCGGACCCGCTAGTGCCGCCAACCGGAGGCGCGGCGGCGACGGGCCTGGCCCTCGAGGTCAGCACACCGAGGCGCCGCCGTCTGGCGAAGGCGGCCTCAGCACCGCGTCCTTAGGAGACCGGCGCTGCGAGCTCCATGATCCCAGACACCGGGGTGTCGAGCACCGCGCCCACCGGGTGGGTGCGGGGAGGCGGGACGGGCCCGTTGAACGGGGCGCTCTTGGACGTCCAAGCCAAGCTCCAGGCTAAGGGTGACGCCATCAAGGAGTGCACCAAGGCATATCTGGCGTCACGAACGGCCACCCGGGTACGCATCCTTTCTTTTTGCTTTGCTTCCTTGTTTTTCTTTGTGGGGGCGCGCCAGCGCACCCACTGGGTGTAGTCCCCGAGTTTTGGGCCGGCTGCTGAGCAGGCGGCTCGGAACTCTAATCGTTTAGTTCCAAGTACCAACACTGTTTCTGAAATTTTGATGCAGGATTACCACAATCTTCGTGTGACCTCCTTCAATGCCAATGTTGAGGAGCTGGCCAAGCGGACCGCCGACTTGTCGGACAGCCGGGGTAAGTCCTCTTCTTTCTCTGCGGGGGCGCGTTCGCGCACCCGCGGGTTATAGTCCCTGAGATTCGGGCCGACTGTTGAGTAGTCGGGCCGGATCTCCCCGGTGACCTTTCTTTTTTTTGTTGACGACTGACACCCCTCCCCCTCCTTCTTCATAAGCCAACACCGCCCTTCAACAGCAGCTGGGCGAAATCAACACCGCGCTGCGCGTCAAGGAGGAGGAGTGCGGCCGGCTGACGGAGGAGCGCGACCGGCTGGCTACGCAGCTGGCAGAGCAGAAGGAGCTGCTCCAGAGGGCCCAAAAGGAGGCAGAGGACAAGGAGACTGCCCTTCTCGCTGAATTTGCGTCCGAGCGCTCCTCCTGGACCGACAAGGAGGCGACACTGGTCTCCGGCTTCCAAGCAATCGAAGATCTTGTCAATGGTGAGCTTCCCCTCGTTTCCTTTTCTGGGCTGTCGACTGCTAGTCAAGTCGGCCTTAATTTTTTTTAACCTTGTTTCTTCGTTCTTCTTCCTTAGCAGACTTCTTCCTCGGCCATACGGACGCCGCCAATCAAGCCATCGAGGCTGATCGTGAAGCACGGAGGGCGGACGGTGCACAGATCGCCGCCAACGCTCCCCGAACTCTTGGCGAGCAGATCCTTAGCATCAAGGCCCGCCTTCGGCCAGCCCACTGGATGTTGCGCCGGCTTCAACATGTCGGCGCCCAGGCGATTGCCGCTCTATGGCCGGATATGCAGGCACCGCGCACCCCCGGTCGGATTGCTAACTGGCTGGATGTCACAGTCGGCCGTCTTGAGGCCTGGAAGGGTTCTTCGGCCCAGGCTGGAGCACACCGGGCTTTAGAGTTCTCCAAGGCGTGGTACCCTGGGCTGAGCTTAGCCGAGTTAGCCACGTTCTAGCTGGAGGCTCAGGCGGAGCTGGCAGCGGAGGAAGGCGATCTTGTCAAGCGCGCCACGTCTATCACCGAGTACACCGACACCAGCGTCTTCGTCCCAGAGCGGGCTTAGAACGACGAGGAGGCGCCACCGGAGTGGTTCGGGTTGAACCCAGACAACGATGAGGACTCGGCGAAGGTGATCAACTCCAGTAGCGAAGAGGAAGGCGAGGAGGGGGAAGGAGACGAGGAGGAGGCGCCAGAGGTCGAGGCAGATGGCCAGCCCCAGCTCGACCGTGCCTCTAGCAACGAGTCGCGCCCAACTAAGCCAGCTATTGCCAGAGGCGATCAAGCGGAGACCAACCAGCCGGCCGCCCCGGCAACCGGCACCGCCGACCCCTCCGGTCCTTCGAGTCCGCCCACGGCTTCCTAGGCTGCCACTTTATCTTTACTTTACCTGCCTAGCATTCTCAATGAACTTGTTATTTTGCACAATTGCACCCACTGGGTGTATCTTGAACTTTTGTTTGATGATTCGGCCAAGGGCCTTTCTATGTAAATATTTATCCTCATTCTATCTCTTCTTGCTTATTGCTCTTTGACTTTTTCCTTTGCCGCCTTCCCTTGGTTGCCCTCTTGCCAGTCCGACAGCCGCTCTGCGGACTGCCGCTAGATCGAAAACTTGGCTTCTTTGGGAAAGCAAGTACTTAGCCTTTTAGAGTCTTTAGCAAGTTAATTTAGGAAACGGCAAGCCGGCTGCTAAAGAGTCGGTTGTAAAAGGCTGAAAACCGACTTTAAACTATGAGCGAGCTTTGTGTCCTTAGCCATTTTTCATATGGGCACCCATTCTACCTTACTCCTGTTTGCCGGACAGTCGCTCTGCGATCTGCTGCTTCTAACAGGAGACGGCTTAAGTGCCAAACATTACTTGTCCAGCTGCAGGAAGTCGTTTCATAGCTCAAGTCGGCAAGTCCCCGGGCTGACTAGTCGAACCCGGTGCCAAGTGGCATAACGAAGAATAACATATTCATAGGCATAACTCTTTTATCATATAGATAAAAGAAGGCAATCCCCGAGCTCCCCTCGAGGGGCCCGAGGTCTTCGTACTTTAATGCAAAAGGTAGCGTGATACATACTGCATTAACTGTAAATTCTTCGGAGGAGGTTTGCATTCCATGGCCGCTCCGTCTCTTTGTCGGAGTCGTCCCTCTTGCGTGCTCGGGGCTTCTGAGCATCGATCAGGTAGTAGGAGTCGTTGCCCAACACTTTGGTGATGATGAAAGGGCCTTCCCAAGGTGCTGAGAGCTTGTGCTAGCCGGCTGTTCGCTGAATCAGCCGGAGCACAAGGTCTCCTTCTTGTAAAGATCGCGGCTTGACCTTCCGGTTGTAGTATCGGCATAGGCTCTGCTGGTAGATGCTAGATCGGCTGAGTGCCAATATCTGGCCCTTGTCCAGCAGATCAACGCCATCTTGATGTGCTTCTTCTGCTTCCTCTTCGGTGTACATGGTGGCTCGACGGGAGTCGAACTCTATGTCCGTTGGGATGATGGCTTCAGCACCGTAGACGAGGAAGAAGGGCGTGAAGCCGGTTGACTTGTTTGGAGTCATGCGCAGGCTCCAGAGGACGGCTGGCAACTCATCAAGCCAGCAGCCTGTCGAGCGCTCCAGAGGCTTGACCAGCCGAGGCTTGATGCCGGACAGGATTAGGCTATTTGCTCGCTCTACCTAACAGTTGGACTGTGGATGGGCAATGGACTCTAAGTCCAGTCGGATGCCCTGCGTCGCGCAGAAACGGGCCAAGGCACCTTTGGCAAAATTTGTGCCATTGTCGGTGATGATGCTGTGCGGTATGCTGTACCGAGTTGTGATGTCAGAGATGAAGGTCACAACAGTCGGACCATTTAAACTCTTGATTGGTTTTGCTTCTATCCACTTGGTGAACTTGTCCACTGCGACAAGTAAGTGAGTCAAACCGCCTCGTGCCGTCTTGAATTGTCCGACCATGTCCAGGCCCCAAACAGCAAAGGGCCAGGCAATAGGAATAGTTTCAAGTGCCGAAGCCGGCTTATGAGGCTTAGAGCGAGACTTCTGGCACCCCTTGCATTTTTGGACCCAAGACTTGGCGTCTTCAAGAGCAGTCGGCCAGAAGAAGCCATGGCGGAAAGCTTTGGCGACGAGTGCTCTCAAAGCCGCATGGTGGCCACACTCGCCTTGATGGATGTCTTTGAGGATTGCTTGGCCTTGCCCTGGCTCCAAACATCGCTGGTGAACACCAGTGACACTATGCCTTACGAGCTCTCTATTGACGATGGTGTATGCTGCTTCCCGGCGTTGTACTTGCCGAGCCGAGATCTCATCGACTGGCAGCTCTTTGTTTACTATGAATTTGAGGATGGGCTGGGCCCATGAAGGTGTTGCGATTTCTGCAACAGCCAAGACTGCGACTTGGACGAGGGCGGCAGGGCTGGGAGGTGGCGAGTTGGAGTCGGTGGCCGCTTGTTGTGTTGATGAAGTCGCTGGGCAGATTGGCGTAGTCCTCGGGCCAGGCTCTGAAGTCTACGGGCTGACTACCGCAGTCCCCGAGCCGAGTGCGACTGCCACGATTTCCATGCCACCTGCCGGAATACTCATGCCGTCTGCAGGGGCTCTTGAGTTAGATCCGACTACTTCAGGAGGAGCCGGCACGAAGATGGAGTCTGACTCCAGTGATGGCTTGGCGGACGACTTGAGGAGGCGCTGGAGGGCGATGCCGGACAGTATCGCCTGACTGGTGGAGCCGATTCGCGCCAGGGCGTCTGCTTGGTCGTTGTCGTTTCTTGGTACATGGAGAAACTCGCTCCCCTCAAAGTATCCGCTAAGTTGTTGTACGAGGAAGCGGTAGCTTGCCATGTTTGCGTCCTTGGCGTCCCAATCACCTGACGACTGCTGGACCACCAAGTCGGAGTCACCATAGCACAGGATCCGGTGAATGCCGAGCTCTTTGGCTAGCCGGAGCCCGGGAATGAGTGCCTCATACTCAGCAACATTGTTGGAGGCAGCAAAATGGATTTGCAGCACATACTTGAGCTTGTCACCCTTGGGAGAGGTGAGGACGAAGCCGGCTCCCAAGCCGGTGCGCATCTTGGAACCGTCGAAATGCATTTTGCCAATGGGTGGAGCCGGGCGCTGGTGGTACATACTGGGTTTCGGCCCAGTCGACGAGGAAGTCGGCCAGCGCTTGTGACTTGATGGCAGTGCGATGTTGGTAGTAGATGGTATAGGGGGCCAAATCTATGGCCCATTTGGCCACATGACGTTTGCCACTCGATGATCTCAGCTAGAGGAGCCGTGCAGACCACAGTGATTGGATGTTCTTGGAAGTAAGGCTTCAATTTCTTCGCGGCAAAATGCACACCATAGCACATCTTCTGGTAGTGGGGGTAGTTTTGCTTGGAGGTCGATAGTACTTCACTCAAATAATATACCGGCCTCTGGACTGGTAGTGCTTTGCCTTCCTCCTTGCGCTCTACCACAATGACTGTGCTGACCACTCGGCTGGTGACAGCGATGTAGAGGAGCATGGGCTCCTTAGTAGTCGGAGCCGCCAGGACAGGTGGAGTAGTCAGCATCTTCTTTAGTTGGAAAAATGCTTCGTCCGCCTTGTGGTTCCACTCGAAAAAAGTGGTCTTCTTCATGAGTTGGTACAGGGAAAGAGCCTTCTCGCCCAGCCGACTGATGAATTGGCTGATGGACGCCAAACAACCGGTGAACTTTTGTACGTCCAGCAGTCGGCTGGGTACCTCCATCCTTTCAATTGCCTTGATCTTCACATGGTTGCATTCTATGCCGCGTTCGGAGACCAGGAAACCAAGGAGCTGGCCGGCTGGTACTCCGAAGACACACTTCTCCGGGTTGAGCTTGATCTGAAATCGGTGCAAATTCTCGTAGTCGCCAGTTATGGTCAGGATCCCCTTGGAACTCGGCCTCTTCATCTTGAGGTAGGCATAGGGGGGACGGCCATGAACTTGGACAGGGCTGGCCGGCCAAGCAGCGCATGGTATGGGCTCTCTAGGTCCACCACCTCAAACCAAACTGACTCTCGGCGGAAATGATCCTTGTCTCCGAAGAGGACATCGATCAAGATCTTGCCGATTGGAGAGCAGGAAAGGCCAGGAACTATGCCGTGGAACATCGTCCGGCTGGACTGTAGTTGCCTCTGCCTGATCCCTAACTTCTCCATGGTGTCTTTGTACAGGATGTTGATGTTGCTGCCGCCGTCTATCAGGACTCTGGAGAAGCGAGTAGCTCATTTGTCCGTGGCAAAGGTGGCGTCCAAAACAAAGGCATAGGAGCCGGGTTTGGGCATTACTTCGGGGTGGTCAGCTCTGCTCCAGCTGATGGGCTTCTCAGACCAGTGCCTAAACTCTGGGGTGTCAGACGCTACTGCATTCACCTCCTGCTGCTGCAGCCGCTTGCTGTGTCAATCCTCAGCCACACTGGTGAACACGACATAAGCTCCCTGCTCTTCGGGGTACTCGTCTTGTACTGCGCCGACTGGACTGACCGCCGGCTGCTGGGGCGGAGAAGGCGGCTGCTCTGCAGGTGGGGGAGGCAAAAGTCCGTCTCCCTTGGCTATCCTGGTGAGCCAGTGGCATTTCCGAGTGGTGTGGTTGGACGGTTTTGTGCCGCTGTGGAACTTGCAGGGTCCATGCAAGGTCTGCTCATATGAGAAAGTCGGCTGCCAGTTGGGCTTGCCGCCCTTCTGGCGTTTTGGCGAGGGCTGCCCTTCCGGCTGCTGGTTTTCGACCGTCGCCACCTGCAGACTGGTGGAAGTCAGTGGTGGGGCTTTGCGCTTGTGGTCGCTCTGCGGTTGATGCCGACTGGTGTCTCCAGCCGGAGTTCGAGGAGCCTGAGGAGCCACCTTGTCGGTCGCGCTGACTTGAATCTCTGTCTTCATGGAGGAGTCGGCCGTGGCGTACTTGTCCGCTATGATCAACAGTTCATCGAGGGTTGCCGGCTTGTCGTAGAGAAGCTTGTGCTTGAGGAGGGTGCCCTCTCGGCATCCTGCAGTGAAGTACTCAATGGCATGCACCTCGTGCACGCCTTCGCAGGAGTTGCGAAGCTCGGCCCAGCGTGTGAGGTAGTCGCGGGTTGACTTGCTGGGGCCCTGTACACATAGGGAGAGCTGGCGAGGCTTGGGAGGCCGCTTGTACGTGCTAGTGAAGTTGCGGACGAAGGCATCAGTGAAGTCGACCCAACTGTTGATGCTGCGGGGCCTTAAGCTACTCAGCCAAGTCCGGGCCGTGCCTTGGAGCATGAGCGGAACGTATTTCACGGCAACACGCTTGTTGCCGTTTGCTATGCTGACGGCCGTGGAGTAGTCGACCAGCCAGTCTTTCGGCTTCACGGAGCCGGTGTATTTGGGTATATCTCTGGGGAGCGTGAACCCTTTGGGGAAGAGTTTGTTTCAGATGCGGGGGCCGAAACACGGCGGACCCAACTCATCTTCTTCTTCAAGCGCTAGGGATCGATGGAGACGGTCGATCTGGTGGTGGGCGTCATTCTCTCCGACTCCCTCTCAGCGGCCAAGGCGGTCGCCGAGCGTCGGATGATCAACAGGTGGCGGGGAGATTCGCCTTTCCCTCCGAGGGGGAGGAGGCGGACAGTCGTCCCGTCGTTCCACTGTTCTTGGGCGGTCGTCTCGGTCGCGCTCTATGGTGATGCGAGTCCGACTGCGGCTGGCAGCCGGCTCCTTGTCCTTTCTTCCACGGATGCCGCCAGTTAGTGTCCGAGACTCCACGCCTTGGTCTCGGCGCGGAAGCAGGTCGTCATTCTGTCGGCGCGGCACATCAGTGTGGCAGCCGGCTTCGTTCTGCCCAGTAGCCGCGTCAAGGAGTCACTGGACGCGCTCCGTCATCAGGCAATGTTCTTCGCCCTCGAACTTGTCCGGCTCATCCGCCGCCGCCTGGGTGGCTCGAATATTCTCTGCAGGTGTGGCGTAGACGGGGCGATTCGCCCCGAACAGATCGGCGATGGCCGCGCCGCGCTGCTGGACCGTGCCAAGGCGGCTAGGCCCAGCCGCAGCCGGCGTGCCGCCCACAGTGCGGTCCATCTCGCGCTGGTAGGCTTCTGACAGGCGTCTCATGCTGGCCAGCTTTTTGGCACCTTCGACTAGCTGAAGGCGGCGTGCCTCCAGCGTCTTGGCGTTGGCGTCTTCGGGAATGGGTGCGGCCAGGTCTTGTAGCGCCGCATTGACCAGGTCATAATCACCCCGGCCCGAGTGCTCGTCATGATCAATGACAAGCACTTCTATGATGGTACTTCCGCTGCTCTCCGTGTGAGGAAGCGGTACATCGTAGACCACCACGTTGGTGGGGAATGTGTCAAGCGACGCGGTGTCGGAGTCGACCAACATCAGATTAGTGAAGCCTACGGACTCCAAGTCCCCAGCTGGCTCGCTGGCGATGTGGAGTTGATCAAGGAGGCCCGCAAGAAGGCTCTTGGGGCCGCCCGAGCCTGCGTCGGATGCAGGCTCGTCGGAGAGGCGGACCTCGCCGACAAGATCGGCGAGGCAATTGGCCGCGCAGGCGATTTCAGCGCCATGCAGCACGTCAGCGCAGACTCCGTCTGGCGTGCCGGGCTGGCTGCGCTCGCTAGGGAGAAAAAGGGTTCCCGTCCGGAACAGGTCTCCGGACGATGGTGCACCAGGCCCCACGGTGGGCGCCAAATGTCGGGGGTTGGGTGCGACATATGCCAATGGATGGCTTATCATGGTGGGGGCGAGTAGAATGTCGCCGGTGCCTGGAAACGGGATGAGGCGTAGACACGAACGTCGGCGTGCTTTACCCAGGTTCGGGTCTCCGCATGATCACGAAGGCAAAGTGAGTACAAAGGCGCTCCTCGAGCTGTATATGTGGATAGGAGAAGGCAGGGCTAGCTCTCTCCTTTCTCTAAGGTCTGGTCTAGTTCTAATGAATCGGAACCCTTTGCATGGGTGTCCTGGGGGGTTTATATAAGCCTACCCCAGGGGTACAAGGGTAAACTGTATGGACATAGGGCCCAGCTGTCAGTCTCTCACCTGCGGGCCCTCCGACCGACTACCGGGGCCCACCGATTGGTGGGCCCCGCCGACTGGTCTGCTATGGAGCCGACAGGCCGCACCCGCCGCTGGCGGGTCCTGCCGGCTGCTGATTACTATAGCCGTGCCTCTAATGACGCAGGCTTGGTCATGGGGTCATGGCTACAGGCCTATTGCCTGGCATGCGATTAATGTAGCCACTCCCCGTCTCGTCTAGTTAATGGCGCGGGGGACCCATGGGAGGGGCAGGCCGACTTCCGCGGGCCGGCTCCCTACTGGTCCGACTGGTGGCGCCCTTGCCGTCTTCCAGACTCTCACTGACTGGTAGGGCCCGTCTTCCGTGGTTCATACTGTCAGACCGTCATGGGTACAGGACTCCGCCCACTGTTGTTGATGTCAGGGATGACATGGCAATAGTGCTGCACCAGACGGAGATCTCCGCTGGTACAATGCACTGTGCCCTGGCCATCCCCCGGAAAAGGGGAGGGAGTGGGCTTTACTGTCGCCACTCCCTGTCACATCCCCCCTAATGAGGGCATGGGCTTTGCTGGTGTCGTGGGTCGACTCCCCGTGGCTGGCTTCTCTGGAAGCCGCCAGTCGGAGTCGGTCGGTCTTGATCTCTTCTCTAGGGCTCGGACGCATATGGGCTGCATGCTGTTCCTCCAGCCGCCCTCCTAAAGTCGGCTCTCTGTCCGTTGTTTTGAGGGGCGCAGTCAGCCCCGATGTCTTGAAAGGTTATGGGCCTCGGGTTAGCCTACCCGCGGCTCATTGCTCCGACATTCATCTTGTTAGTTTTGCTCCATGGTGCAATCCATCGATACTACTACTATACAAATGTATACATTTTTTTAAAAGGCTAGAGGGTGGGGCAATCTAGCTTGGACCTTTTCACGAGAGGCGAGGGCCTTTGTGATTTGACGGCTCATTACTGCTGGAAGGCGGGGCCTTGTGATTTGACTGCTCGTATAAATGTGTTGACGACCTAAGGAGGAGTAAAGAACCGTGTGGTATACTCAAGTTTTCCACTGGAGTAGTACTACGACGGAGGAGCACGAAACACGGCAGCCCAGTGCCATATGGCGATAAAAAATGATCTAATTTTCTAGTCATCTCATTGTTAGCATTGTTCTATTCATGCCTCGCAGAGAACATGACACGTGCAGCAAAACACCCGAAGCAAAAGAAGAAACACATGAGCAAAAGAAGAAGGAAGATTATCACCCCAAATGATCTAATTCGCTGCGGAGTCGTAACTGTTTCTTCATCGCCTCCACGACCTCCATCTCCTTGCACGTCTCCTTCGCCATCTTCTTCATTCTGTCCATGGCGCGGGATTTCTCGACGCGAGCCTTCATCATCTGTTCCATGGTCGCGTTACGTACCTAGACAGCAGCCGGGTGCTTGATGCGGAGCTTCGCGAACTCCTCCTTCCGTTCCATGACGAGGGCCTACAGCATCTTCATCGAGGAACTACTACTCTCATCCATCTTCTTCCAATCGTCGTTCTTCTCCTTCAGCAGGTCGAGCTCGTGGCAGAGCTTCGCCTTGTCCTCCTGAAGTTGCAGGATTTCGCCGGTCGCCTTCTTCTCTGAGGCAATGCTCTTCTTCAGCAGCATCACCAAGCCGGCGGTCAACTCCCCTTGCTTATTGAGCTTAGCGGGCATGTCATCGAGGCTCTCCTTCAACAGCTCCACCAAGCCGTGGATGAACTCCTTCTGCTTATTGAGGTGCTTATTGAGCTGATCGGGCATGCCGTCGAGGGATAACGACTCCAGCGCCGCCATCTTGGCATGTTCTCCTCCATGGCTAGGGCGCTCCTAGGAGCCATCGCCAGCCCGTGAGAGATCTTTCGAGGTCTCTGCGTGGTGGTGAGCCCTCTCTTTTTTTGCAGCCTTAGTTGCCGCTCCCTTGTTACAGGTATTTCTCGACCTAGAGCTTTGCGCACTGTACATGGCAAGGATGGACGAAGAAGAAGCACTTATGAGGAGGAAAGGTAGAGTAATTTTTGGTTAGGTAGTTCCCCTTTTTATAACCTAAGTACTACCACTAGTACTAATACCTGCATAGTGGGAACACGTTCAGGTTTGTTACGTACTAGTAGGTGTGAGCAGGCTTGCACTTAATTGTAGCACTAGTACTTTCGAATGTTATGGGAACAAGGTAAAGATAAATTGACGGGTTTTGGTTTCGAGGCCCAAAATGGCTCCCGATGAGTTTAGTGGAGCATAAATTTCAAGTACTCTACACTGCTCAGATGCGTAAATATTATGTTATTGTCAAAAATTGGCACAAAATACGAAGGATACCAATGGAAGTACTGCCACGTCACTAGAGTAGTAATGTCTTTCTTCCGCCCTCACGTCCACTCAATTTGCATGCGCTGTATTAATTGACCATCAATGAAGTGAAGGACTTTACACGTGTCAAATTATCACATGGGGTGGATCTTGGTACAAAATTGCGTCCGCCCATGTACCCGCGTGTGCGTGCGAGGGAATGACTGTGTGCATGGCGTGCGTGCACATCTTCGCTTCGTGCATGTACCGCCAGTGTGGCTCAGGGAGGACGAGCACATTCTTCTGGAACTAGCAGCACGTCACTATGATCAATCCACACAAGGATGTCGCGACAACGCCTCCGCATGTGCCACGTGGCTTCATGAACTGTAAGAGAGACACTGTGTAGCGTGCCATTGTTTTTTGCACATACTCGGAGTACTAGTAAGGTACACATGCATTGCACGCATCAGATTTTGCAACCAAATTATGAATAATTACCACACTATAGCATGTAAGCTCCGAGTCATATATGCATGATGTAGACCTTCATTTAATTCTTATAGTTCATCTCATTCAAAATCAATTAGTTTTTATAAAAAAACCAAGGGCCTCTTTGATTCGTAGGATTTCCAAAAACGCGGGAATAGGAAGAACATGGGATTAGAGTGGAATGTCGTCTTGACTCCTACAGGATTGTACGAGTGTTTGATTGTGCATAGAAAAAACACAGAATTCTTTCAAAGAGGTTTGAGTGGATGGGATGTTTCCTATGAAATCTAGTGCAAATGAATCATATGGAAAAATTCCTATGGTTTACAATCCTACGAATCAAACAACCAAGATAGGAAAAATTCCGAAGGATTAGAATCCTCCAAAATTCCTTTGAGAATCCTTTGAATCAAAGAAGCCCTTAACCTATTTTATGATTCATGGAATTGGGCGTTATAAAGCATAAAGTAAAAAAAATAATGGCAATTCAACTAGAAAAAAGTTTGGGCGGTTATGATACGGAAGATTCTAGAACAAAGGAGAACCACTGTTGTTTTGAGATTTGTGCATTATGCTTAAGTGCAACCATGGAGTCTGCTAGATTATACATGTGGCAAAATCCGGTGGGGGCCTAGAAGATGGTGCGAGTGGCCGAGTGGAGGGAGACTATGAAGGAGTGCACAACTGCGAGATCGATATTTAGAGAGAGGGGGCGAGAACATGCGCTGTTGCATGCAGTGGCGGAGCCATGAAAAATGTCCCATGAGCTAGGGGGGCAAGCATTGCTAATCCTTTACAAGGAGGGCCAATTCATCAACTTAAACCATTTTTACCAGCAATTGTCTAATGATCACATTCATATTATCCTCGATATATAGTGATGTTAGGGGCGGACAGGGCCCTTGCTGCCCACTGTCTTCGCCATTGTGCGCGTGTTTGAGAGATGAAGCGGAAGGCATGGATGATGAGAAGGGGCATTGGATATATAATTAATGTGGGTGTATTAGCTATATATGTAATCCTATATAGAGAGGTATAGATTGATCGATGTGGATGTGGGAAAGAGGGTGAGACCTCACTAGATATATAGATTGATCGGTTTATGTGGAAAACTATGAAAGACCTAGCTATATAAACACACACATAGAGGAACATCGATCATTGCGCATGCACGTGAAAGATAAAGAATGCCCGATATGATGGAGAGGGGGATGTGTGTGTGTGCCTTCATGGGAGACCAACTTGAAGAAAAAGATTGCATGTGTGGGATGGATAATGCCGACTGGTAGTGTCTGTGCATGCATGCACGAGAGAAAGTTAGTGGTACAATTATAAAGAGAAGACCAATGGGTGGGTGTAAAAGACTAGCTGAGGTCATAATCAATGTAAAGTTGAATTCACATATTTGAATAAGAGATCATGATGTTTGAAACCTATGCATGCATGAATATATTGGAGATCTGTGCGGTGTGGTTTGGAAACGAGCATGTTGTAATGTATACACATTGAGCAAGGTCAGACTGGTTTGAATTTGAGATACCGATGGCAGACATCATTTGGCCACATTGCATCCGTGCATGGACACACTATTCTAATTGGAGATGATGGGGGGGGCTTTTGCATCACATATCTATATCTATACCCCTATATATATTATATTGTATATTTTTTATATAGTGTGCGGATAACTTTAACTTTGAAAGATGGTCGTTGGATGAGGCCAATCCGATGGTGCAGAGCTGGCAAATTTGAGCACTATTGGCCGTTGGATATCATCTAGATTCCACCAGATTTTGCCACATGTGCAATCTAGAAGACTCTATGGTTGAACTTAAGCATAATGCACAAACCTCAAAACACAAGCACTTCTTCTTTGTTCTAGAATCTTCTGTATCAGAATTGCCCAAATGTTTTTCTACATGATTTGTTTTTACTTTATGCCTTACAATGCACAATTCCATGAATCTTAAAATAGATTAGCTTTCTTATAAAAACTAGATGATTTTGAATGAAATGAACTATAAGAATTAAACGAACATCTACAATATGCGTATATGACTCAAAGCTTACATGCTATGATGTGTTATTTATTCATAATTTGGTTGCCAAATCTCATGCGTGCAATGCATGTGTACCTTACTAGTCTAAATGGTGTCTGTGTGTGTGTGTTGTGCGTGTTAAACACATTGTACGTAGTATATCATACTAGTCTAAATTGTCTTTTTTGGGTACACGTTAAGCTTGTTCTCCCGAAATTTCAAGCCGCGCCTTGTTATGCCGAAATTTCAAGCTAGCGTCACTCCCTGTCGTGCTACGAAATTCCCGCCTCTTCAACCCGCACCTTGTTACCCCGAAATATTTAAGATAAATCTTTGTCCTGTTGTGCTCTGACAACTCCCTCCATCTCAACCCGCGCCTTGCTATTCCAAAATTACAAAGCGCGCGAAAACTCCCACCTCCTGTGAAATCCCGACATGCGAAATGCCCATGATACGCCTGAACCGAAAGAACCGCCTCAAATCGGTGGGGGTACTTTCATAACTTACCCCACATTTCGGACAAGCGCATCCCTAAGCAATGGTTCCCCACTCCCATCCCATCTGCCCACCCATTCGTACACCGAGGCCGGGAAAACCCGCGAAGCCCCACACCCTCCTCCGTCCGCCACCCTGCCGGAGCCTCTTCCCCGACGACGTCGTCCACAGCAACACCACGACGTCCCTCATCCATCGTACCGGATGAGGATCCGTTGTCGATCTGGTCGTCCCGCCGGTTCAGCCACCCCGTCCTCCACCTCCAAGGAGCTGCTCCGACGTTCCCCTCGTCTTTTGCGCCACCTCCATTCCCACACTGCCGTCTTCACCTGCACCACCGAAAGAGCATCATCATCACCGTTTCCTCGGATGAAGCTGCGGCCTAATCGGCACCACCAAAGAGGTTGTACACTAATCGCCGCATTTTCTTCTTGATTCGATCTCACGGTGATGCCGGCGCTCGGTCCTGAGCCGACACGGCGCGGCTCCATCCACGACGGCGTCGCCGGTGACTTCCTCCACGGTGTCGCTCCCTCAGCGGCGACATCCACATCAGTAGGAGCTGCTGCTGCTTTAGCTCTCGCTCACGCTGCTGCTCTGCTCTTGCTCTCGGTCCCCTGCCTTGTCTGCTCTTTCTCTTGCTCGCGGTGCTGCTCTCGCTCTTTCTCTTGCTTGCGATGATGCTCCGATTTAGCTACACTTTAGTCGACTGAATCACTTTTGGGTCAGTCAATTTTCAGGTGGTGGGGGGCTCGCCGGAGTTAAGGAAGAACCAGTCGCAGCGGGTGGGGGGCTCGCCGGAGAGGTACCCCACTATCTATCTTAGGGTTCAGGGTGGGGGCTGTGGTCGCCGGCAGTGGTGGGATGGTGGCATGGGGATCTCCGGAGAAAAAGCTTGGAATAGGGGGGCCTAGAGGGATGGCCGGCCCGGCGGCGGATCGGTGGTGGGGAGTGTTTTCGGGGCGGGCGGGGCGGCGCACCGCCGACCGCGGGCGGCTGTTTGGCCGGTGGTGGCTGGCAGCTCAGGGGGATGGAGGTTGAAGATGAACTGCAGGCCCTTGATTTCGTATCCAACGGCTGCAAAATTGACAGACCAGAGATGAAAAGTCAGTCGACTGACGTGTAGCCTCACCTCTAGTGCGTTCAGTTTCGACAGTCAAGTTCAGTTTCGACAGTTAAATTCGGTTTCGACAGTTAAGTTCAGATATGAGCGGCTGATGTATTTTACATCTAGCACTTTGTGGTTATGTATTTTACGTCATCTATTGGAGATGCTATTAGAATTCCACTCGGATTAACGTTGTATCTCTTGTCCTGCTTCAGCCTCGGCGTCGTACAACTCACTGGAGCTGCTCCAACGACGAAACCCTCCATCATAGCGGAGCAGTACCTCGAGCTCCATCTCCAGATGCCTAAGATCTTCTTCCCCTCCTCCGACAGCCAAGTCAGCCGGAGCATCCTCACCGGCCAACCCAATCACGATGAGGTCGACATGGGTTCGCCAAAGAGGATGTACACTTGTTGCATATCTTTTTTACTCTACATGTTATATATATATTGTCCACTGAGCACACGGAGTAACGGGAAATACGATTATTTTATCCTACTATATGACAAGCAGTGAGGTACCAGGCAACTTAGCTATCCGTGATCGACTCTCTTGAACGCCATCACTATTTATCTCTGCGTGTTTGAGCTGTGCATTTGTCGATGGCCCCTTGGAATTGAGCTAGTAGGGCAGTGGCCTGGGTCCAAAGTAATAGAAGTAGCACAAAAACATTTTTTTAGTGTAGGCTTTTCCTTGCTCAAGCCTGCCTACTAGAATCGCTAGTGCTTGAAAGGAAAAGTGAATGAAAAACTTAGGAATTGGAAAGTTTCCTATGGTACTACTTTTCATGAATTTGGTGCAAAGGAATGGAGCAAAGGAAAATGTAGGATTTGTTCCTTTAGTGTCTCCTTGAAAGAAAAACCGTAGGAAGTTTAATTTCCACTTGTCCTCCTTTTCAAATTCCTATTCATGAAGCACAAGACTAAGAGATAGTAGCATAATAGCATTATAACCGTACATTTTCTTGTGGTTTGACTTAATCTCACCATGCTTCTTTGCATCCTGTGATCTTCCAATTCTTGTGAACCAAACACCCAGATTGGCAGAAATCTTGTGTTTTTAAATTCTCTGTTTTGCACGTGCATTCCTATCCTATTCCTGTCTATTTCCTATCCCTGCATTGTTAGAATCCTCAAATTTAAACAAGCCCTTACACAATTACTTCTGTTACAGGTATGTGTCAAAGAAAACCTTGTGTGGTTTGTCCTACTCCTGCGGTGCTGTGTTCCACCCCAGCTCAGCTGCTCCAACGACGGAAGGGTTCACCACAGCAGGGATCCACTCTCCAGACTGTCTTTCTCCGCCTTAGATCTTCTTCCCCGCCACCGGCAGCCATGACAACTACATTACCATCATCAACTGAGTAGATGACCTTGAGGACTACACGGGTCCGCTAGAGAGGTCGCACTCTTCCGTGTCTGCTTAAGTTATGCATCACTTAATATGATGAGATGCTACTTTATCGTCGTGTTCACCTATTAGACACCAAGTCAGGTCCAAACTTATGCTGAAACTTGAGTTTTTATATGGTTGTGGGGTACATATTGGGGCAGCAATAAGTACTATCTGTCTACTATTTGGTTAATCTCGGGTGTCTACTATGAGTTTCATGTTCGGTGCAAACAAACATTAAAGGAGCCATTATCTGTATTTTTTTACTAAGCTATTATCTGACTACTATCATTGGTTTTGGGTCGATCCACAGTTTGCTACCATCACTCTGGATTTGTGCATGCACTCCTTACATAATCTCACTATGTTTTATTCCTATGCATGTCAGTTATTGTACACAACGGAACTGAACATATAGAGCAAAAGAGACGAGCCTTGCGTGGCAATAAAATTTCATGCAGACATCGCTCCATGGTGGTCGCAAAGGCAGCCCCCCTCCACCCATTTCGAATCGTAATCAAGAGGAAGATAACTGTTCTAAGGGGGATTCAGAAGCAGAAGACCACTCCTATTTACTCCATGAGGTCTTCGCTCTAACTTGGCATGCTGATGTTGGTAATATCATGCATATGGTGCCTTGCATTGCTTACTATATACATCAAAGATGTCATCTGCTTAGTTTAGACATGCTTTGTGTCAATGCCATCTGTTTAGTTTCTTTATCGTATATGTGAATCATGCAATGCCATCTTGTTTAGCCAGGCATCATATATGTGAATTTTGCAATGCCACCCTGGTTAGCCAGTCATCTTATATGTGAATTATATCATGACATAATTTTCTTTACATGTTAAATTTGTCAACAATTTTAGTACATTCAATTACTCTTCTTGTGCGTCAGCCATTCGGCACGGTCATGGAAAATTCTAGAGTGGAAACAAGGTCTTCAGAGCAGACAATGCTATCTGACGAAGCGCATGTCTTGCTGGTTATAGATAGCTCCTCAGAGGAGGATTCAGAGATAGATGACCAGTCCTATCCCCCCCCCCCCGAGGTGCAAGCTCTAACTTGGCAGGGTTATGTTGCTCATATCGTGTGTATGGTATCTTGCATTGCTATGTCATTTTCTTAGTTTAGACATGCTTTGTGTGAATGCCACCTGTTTAGTGTCTAATTACCATATATGTGAATTATGCAATGCCATCTTGTTGCAAGACATTATATATGTGAATTATATCATGACATCCTTTTTTGTATTTCTCATTGCTTTTGTCGACAAAGTTTGTATATTCAACTGCTCTTCCTGTGCAATAGCCATTTGAATTGGTGATGGAGAAATCTAGAGTGAAAACAAGGTCTTCAGAGCAGACAATGCTACCTGCTAAAGCAGATATCTTGTTGGTTACAGATAGATCTTCAGAGGAGGATTCAGAGGTAGATGACCAGTCCTATTATCCCCCTGAGGTGTATGCTCAAACTTGGTAGGGTTATATTACTCATATCATGCATATGTTGTATTGCAATGCTTAGTTTTTACATCATATACACGATATTGAATGCCATCTCCTTAGTTGACACATCATATATGCGATTGCCCTCTGCTCACTTCCTTAGTATATAAATCATATATTTGAATAATATCATGCCATGATGTTTACATAGACACCATGTATCTGAATTATGGCATGCCAACCCATTTCCTAAAGACATAATATAGTTATATCATCTCATCATTTTCACATAGCCATCATATTTTGAATTATGTCATTCTATTCGTGAATTATATCATGCCATCATGTTTCCATCGATGGCATGTGTGTGATTTATGGCATGCCAACCACTTTAATAGACACATCGTATAGTTATATCATGTCATCATGTTTACATAGTCATCATATTTTGAAGTATGTCATTCTATCCTGTTTAGTTAGCCATCATACATGTGAAATTGTGTCATGCTATCCTGTTTAATTAGCCATCATATATGTGAAATTATGTCCTGCTATTCTGTTTGGTTAGACAACATAAATGTGAATTATTGCATGCCCTTTTTTCTTCCCTACTATCCGTTGCACCTGTCTATCTTACAATGTATGTACATTCAATTACTTTTCTTTTTTATCAGCCATTTCAATAGGAGGGGGTGATGGCAGTATATGTGGGAGTAAAAGCACGGTCTTCAGAAAGATCGTGCTACCTGTCGATGGAGATAGAACCACGGTTGTACTTGTCCAAGAACCAGCCCCACCACACATAAGCCAGACTCACGCAGATTGTACCCCTTCCCAATTGGACAGAGAACCAGCTACACCCCTTCTAACCCCAACCCCAGCAGATAGTAACCCAGTTCCCATTGACACAACACTGTCTCCACCACAGAGCACCCAAACACGAGCAGTTAGTAAGGCAACTGTAGTGCCCAAAGCACGAGGACCACCACTCCGAACCCAAAGTCAACGCTTAAAGCAGAAGAAGAATTGTTCTCAGGTCAGGTTCCATAGCTATGGTTCATACTACTTTGCTCTTGCATCACTGTATTTACTCATACCGACTAATTTCAAATTTGAAGGATGCAATTGAAACTCCAATGGCGCAACAGGTATGTTTTAAACCTGTTTCTTTAACATGTTCGATGCTGTGACTTCTCTATGTTGATTTCAGTTTCAATTGAATAAATAGTTGCGTTCTCATGCCATGCACATTACAAGTGTTGTTATTGCTGTGTAGTTTCCCACACTTATATTCTGTCTACGCTGCTTTGTCTTAAATAGATATGATTCGAACTGTATCTATCTTGATTTGGCAACATAAACTAGAATGATATAGTGTAATGCCCCAAGACCGATGTGCCAGGTGTCCTCCAGTTATTTCGTTGTTGTTGACTTGTCATTGCTTGCGTGTCATGCATTGCATATCATGTCATCATGTGCATTTCATTTGCATACATGTTTGTCTCAAGCATCCGAGCATTTTCCCCGTTGTCCGTTTTGCTTTCCGGCGCTCCTATCTCCTCCGGTGGTCATTTCTACCTTTCTTTCGTGTATGGGGGTTAAACATTTCCGGATAGGACCGAGACTTTCAAAGCGGCCTTGGTTTACTACCGGTAGACCACCTATCAAGTTTCGTACCATTTGGACTTCGTTTGATACTCCAACGGTTAACCGAGGGACCGAAAAGGCCTCGTGTGTGTTGCAGCCCAACACCCTTCCATTTTGGCCCAAAACCCACCTAAACCCCTTCTATCACCTAGAGCGTTCGATCACGATCGCGTGGCCAGAAACCACACCTCATTTGGAGCTTCCTAGCTCCCTCTACCTCTATAAATAGACCCCTTCATTTTTGTTTTCGGATCTTTTCCCCGAAACCCTAAAACTCCTCCCTCAGCGCCGCCGGACATGTCTGTCTCGCCGGTGGACGCGTGCACCCAGCCGCCACGCCGCCCGGCCAATGAGAGCGCGACATGTCAGCCTCTCCGCCTCCCGCGTCCAACTGCATGGCGCCACCTGTCCCGCCGCCCTCTTGCCGCCGCACCGGCCCGCCGCGGCCAATCGCGGGCCCGCGCGAGCCCGTCCGCGCGCCGCCG
>NC_041386.1:645723943-645815408 GCF_002162155.2 Triticum dicoccoides
CCGCCGCGGCCCGAGCACCTCTCCCTCGCCGCGCATCCCCTTCGCCGGCGTTGACCGCCCCACGCCGCCGCCTGGGAGCCGTCCCGCCGCCTGTTCACCGGCGTCGCCCTCACCGGAGTACCCCGCCGCCGCTCGCGGTCCCTGTGCTCCTCCGCCGCGCCCGCGTCGCTGTTTTCCTCCCACGCCCGCGGCCGCCCCGGTTCCGGCCTCCTCCTCCACTCCGGCAAGCCGGTGAGCACGTCCCCGCTCCGGCCGACTCTTCCTCCGGCGACCTCGAGTTCTCTGGTGAACCTGGGGAAGCGCGCGTGAACAGTAACCGGATCCAGATCCAGATCCAAAACTCAGTTGACTTTTCATCCCTAACCCTAATTATATTGCCATGTTCATCATGCCGTAACTTTGCATCCGCAGATCCGTTTTGCGCATTTAGCATATCAAAATGTTCGTCTCAGAGAGTACATCATTTCATCTCATTGCATCATTTTCATTTGAGTTCATCTTGATGCCCGAAATGCTGTTGGAAGAGAGCTATTTGAGTTAATTGTCAGATCTGCTGCACACCAATAGCTATTTGTCATTTTTGCCATGATTAATGTGGGCATGATATGCCCCTAAGCTCTACATGAGTTTTGTTACATGCTTTGCCATCTTTCCAGAGGTGCTATCCATGTATTTTTGTGATGTGTGTGGTGACTAGCACAAGCTTGCAAAGTAGTGCATTCGTTAATGCTGATTTCAGGGACTTAGCAATTCTACTAAGTCCTTGATCTGTTCTTACCAATATGCCATATGTTCATGTTGTTTCCTAGCGATCTGTGCCTCTTTTGAGGATGATCAGTAAGGATGTTTTGTTAATATTATGGTGCTTTATCCATCCATGTCTTTGTTTGCAATTATGGCGAACCCTATCTTGAGTCAATCGAGCTCTACTTTTGCTATTTCGTGAATCTGGGCAGATTGTCTACTTGTTAGCGATTTTGCCGAAGATGTTGTAGTTGATCCGTGCATGCTATGTTGTTGTCCTTGCCATTTATAGTTTATATAATAAGTATTCTTGATGGGTGTATGCTTATTTTGTCATGCCTTGCTCTGTAGTGAGTGCATCGAGCTCGTGAACATGCCTACTTGCTATCATATTCGCATGCTCCAGTTTTTCACTAAGTCTGTGATCTGATTATGTTTTTGCCATGTTCACATGCTTGCAATTCTATTTTCTGATCCCTTTTGGCTCAAGGTCACTAAGGGACTTTTGTTAAGCTCTTTGAGTAGCTCCATGCCATGCCTTACTTTGCCATGTTAAGTTCCTGTAGCATATAGTTTTCTTGCTCCGAAGTGTGCTACCTGATCTGAAATTCCCGACTGTTTATCAATTGCACTCTTGCCATGCTTGTTTGAACCTGTTAATGGATGAATTAGCCGTAGCTCAGTGTTCATCTTTTGTCAAGCATTATGAGTGGATCCTTGCCATGTATTTTTTTGCCATGTTTGAGTGCCGTAGCATATTTATCTTGATGCATTTAGATGGCTACTTGTTGTTTATCGCAGACCGGTGCCATATTTGTTTTGCTTGCCATTTCCAAACCGTGCATCCGATTCCGGTGATCTTTATCTCAATTTCAACCGAAATCACTTCACCTTTCCAGTGGCACTCTTGGATTTCCAAGTTGAGGCCAGTTTCAATCATTCCTTTCCAAATCATGCATATGCATCGCATACCACATCTCGCATATCATACCATGTTCATGTGTTGGTTGTTTACTATGTTGTGTGCTTCTTTCCGGTGTTTGCTTCTTCGGGTTGGTTCCGGTAACGTCGCGTTTGTGAGAACCCGTTCGACTACGTCCGTTTGTCTTCTTCATGGACTCGTTCTTCTTCCTTGCGGGATTTCAGGCAAGATGACCATACCCTCGAAATCACTTCTATCTTTGCTTGCTAGTTGCTCGCTCTTTTGCTATGCCTATGCTGCGATACCTACCACTTGCTTATCATGCCTCCCATATTGTTGAACCAAGCCTCTAACCCACCTTGTCCTAGCAAACCGTTGATTGGCTATGTTACCGCTTTGCTCAGCCCCTCTTATAGCGTTGTTAGTTGCAGGTGAAGATTGAAGTTTGTTCCTTGTTGGAACATGGAGATGTCGTTCCTTGTTGGAACATGTTTATTGTTGGGATATCACAATATACCTTATTTAATTAATGCATCTATATACTTGGTAAAGGGTGGAAGGCTCGGCCTTATGCCTGGTGTTTTGTTCCACTCTTGCCGCCCTAGTTTCCCTCATATCGGTGTTATGTTTCCGGATTTTGCGTTCCTTACGCGGTTGGGTTATAATGGGAACACCTTGACAGTTCGCCTTGAATAAAACTCCTCCAGCAATGCCCAACATTGGTTTTACCATTCGCCACCTAGCCTTTTCTTTCCCTTGGGTTCTGTAGACTCAAGGGTCATCATTATTTTAACTCCCCGGGCCGGTGCTCCTCTAAGTGTTAGTCCAACTGAGCGATGTCCGAGGCTACCAGGGGAAACTCTGGCTGGCTTACCCGACGTCTTGCTCATCCGGTGTGCCCTGAGAACGAGATATGTGCAGCTCCTATTGGGATTTGTCCGCACATTCGGGCGGTGTTGCTGGATTTGTTTACCATTGTCGAAATGTCTTGTAACCGGGATTCCAAGTCTGATCGGGTCTTCCCGCTAGAAGGAATATCCTTTGTTGACCGTGAGAGCTTGTGATGGGCTAAGTTGGGACACCCCTGCAGGGATTTGAACTTTCGAAAGCCGTGCCCACGGTTATGGGCAGATGGGAATTTGTTAATGTCCGGTTGTAGAAAACCTGAAGTTGACCTTAATTAAAATACATCAACCGCGTGTGTTACCGTGATGGTCTCTTCCTGGCGGAGTTCGGGAAGTGAACACGGTGTTGGAGTTATGCTTGACGTAGGTTGTTCTAGGATCACTTCTTGATCATAGTTTCTCGATCGTGCTTTGCCTTCTCTTCTCGCTCTCTTTTGCGTATGTTTAGCCACCATATATGCTAGTCGCTTGCTGCAGCTCCACCTCATACCTTTACCTTTCCCATAAGCTTAAATAGTCTTGATCGCGAGGGTGCGAGATTGCTGAGTCCCCATGACTCACTGATACTTCCAAAACCAGCTTGCAGGTGCCGATGAGTCCTTGCAGATGATGCAACCAAGCTCAGGAGGAGCTCGATGAAGATCTTGTCCTTTGTGTTGTTTCGTTCTAGTTGATCAGTAGTGGAGCCCAGTTGGGGTCGATCGGGGACCTTGTCGCATTTGGGGTTCTTCTTTCATTTTGGTTCCATAGTCGGACATTGATTGTATTTGGATGATGTAATGCTTTATTCGTGTAATTGTATGAAGTGGTGATTGTAAGCCAACTATGTATCTCTTTCCCTTATGTATTACATGGGTTGTGTGAAGATTACCTCACTTGCGACATTGCTTTCAATGCGGTTATGCCTCTAAGTCGTGCTTTGACATGTGGGAGATATAGCCGCATCGAGGGCATTACAAGTTGGTAATCAGAGCCTTCCCCGACCTTAGGAGCCCCCACTGCTTGATCGTTTTTAGCAGCCGTTGTTGAGTCTAGAAAAATGTTTTGAGTCATTTAGGAATTATATATCGGAGAGTTTAGGAATTCTTTTACTCCCCAGTCCCTTCATCGCTCTGGTAAGGCATCCTAACGTAGAGTTTTGACTCTTCTCTTCTCAAATTTCACTAAAAAAATTTAGTATCACACGGGTATCTTGGAATCGTTCCGATCGATTTGTGATGAGAACATTGTTCTTGGTGCCTCCTGTCATTTAGGGGTTGTGGCAGTGTCCCGGGGAGTTGAGCTCCGAGGTGTTGTCGTCACAATTTTATCGTTGCAGTTCTGGAATACCTGAGTTTAGTTCGCCGACATCAAAAATCTCTTTTATGCAGTTGTTGGTGAGATAACCTCGACGCCACCCAGTACTGGGGCGGGAGTTCGGGAGTACTGCCATCACTCGTATAACGGATGCTTTTCGAAGGTTGAGGTAGATGATTTCCGAAGGTTTCTTGGTTATGTGTTGAAGGATGGATACAGCTGGATGTAGGATTTGCTAGTTTTGGGTGAGATATTATGCTTCCCCTGTATCCCCAACACCTGATTGCATAACCGAAAAGTTTCGGGAGTTTATAAGTGGGAATTCAAGTAGCTCTTAGGATATCTTTCCGATGGATGTATGATATGAAATTGGGGTTCGACGTCTAGTGGTCCGCCTATTCACAGTTGGTTTTACAATGGTCTCGTTGTGTCTTAAAGAGTCCTTGGCTATGCCGACTCGGGGACGCTTCGTATGTCATGTGCACTGCCTTGTACATGATGGTGCTGTACGATCGAGCCCGTGTAGGCCCCACCACGAAAACTTCGGACGAAATCTCTATCATATGTTTGTTCCGGCTTATTCTGCAAGCCAATCCTTTGTTTGTTTTGAGTTGTGGTATTCGTGTTGCTTCAAAGTCAAGTGTTGATTCCATACCTTTCCGAAATGGTGTTCTCATACTTCGATGTGAATACTAATCCTTTTCAATAATCGAGATTGTCATGCCAATCCTTTTCAACCAGTGTGTGTCTCTTCAAGTGGATCCGATCTTTTCTACATCCGCAAGATAAATTACCAGTTCTTTCTACTGTGTTCATTTCTTCCGTCCTAAGCCGTCTTTGTTTTCCCACCCACCCACCCTTTTCATTCAAGGATTCGGATTTCTGAATAATTATCATGTGATTGATGAGAAGTCTCTCCATTCTTTTCCGTCAATACTCTTACCCGGTGGTTCTCTTGAAAATGTTCTACTAGTTCTCCACTTCTCATTCTTTTTCTTCTCCGGTGGATTCTAGTCAAGCTTTGTTGATCATACCCTTTCCTCATGTCAAGGCTTTCTCATGCCGGTGCAATTCTTAATCGTTCACCTCTCGCTATCCTATTGTCCCGGAGTGCTCAAGATATCTCAGAAGGCTCGTCTTTTCATTCAAGATCAGTTCAACCTATTTCGAGGTTGTTATCCCATTCAAGCCATTCAATCCAACCGGTGCAACCTCTCTTTTAAATCATTTCAACGGTGTTTCTTTTGAGTGGGCCCTAACCCACAGGTCTTTTCCCAGGATCTTACCTTACTCTTCTTATTTTCCCCGAGCTATCCTCAAATCTCTTTTCGAAGTTTTGACATAAGAATGATTTATCATCAGTCATATGTCTTCCTCCAAGATCTTTCAAATTCTTTTCATCGTTGGTTCAACCTTTCTAATTTTCATCCCGGAGTATCTCAATAATTTGGTGGTGTCTCTCATCGTCATTCTCAACATTTGAAGACCGAAGAAGAGTTTTACCTCTATATCTTATCCGCTCTCTCAGAGATTCGTGGTTCTAATTCGAGGCCATCCTCTCATAATTGTTTGATTGTGAGAATTCTTTTTAAATATCCAGAGCAATTCAGGAGCCTTTTTCAGTTTGTTCATCCGGAGCCCATCATCTCAGATTATTCATTCTAGCTTTGAGCTCTCATCCTCCTAATCTTACCGGTGCATCAATCAAATATCCTCTAATCAGTTCTTGATCTCTTTGTTCTGATGTATCTAAATCCCCTCAAGCTTCTTCGTTCATTTGCTAATTCTTTCCGGTGTTTCTTTATCTTTTCTTCGTTCATTTTCAATTCTTACGGTGGTTTGTTCAAGATTCCTCTTCTTACGTTATCATACTTCCATTCTTTCAAATCCTACCGATGGATCATCGAAGGCCTCTTCAAGTTTGCGCATTATATATCTTAATCCTTTCTACGAGAATAAGTAATATGTCAAATCCGTTGATTATCATCAATTTAAAATGGTGAAGGATAAGCATAATGTAATTATTATTCTTGTTTCATCGAAATGATTAATTCCCTATTCCGGAGGCTCATCAAATTCCTGATTTCAATTGTTCATCTTCTCTTTTCCCGGAGTTCCAAACTTTTTCAACTATTTCATCACGGAGATCCATCTAAGTCCTTACAAGGATTCACCTTTTGCTTTCAACTTCTCTTTCTTTCGTTTGATCATTCTTTCATTACCAGAGTTCTTCATGGAGGTTCTACATGATGGTTCATCAAGGATTTAATTCCTTCTCCAAGTTTTTCATCGACATTCTTTTCTAAGAAGCTCAAGGATTCTTCATTTTGCTATCCGGAGTGCAATTCTTTCTTCCGTATCATTGGAGGTGGTATTATGTCATTCTTGATAATTTGAGTTCATGTTTCATGTTCCACATGTTGTTAAGAATGAGGTATTTTAAATCCATCAATCTCGTCATTGGAGTTATCTGGGGTTATATTCCACCTAAAGCCTTCCTAAGGATTGTTGCTAATTATGGTGCTTATAAATGTCCCAAGTTCTTCATTTATCCTCCCGGTGAAATAAGTTTCTCGTCTCCTCGTTCATATCAATCCAATTCTTTTTCCCGTGAGTGGCAGGTTGTCACCTCAGAATTTGAGATGTATTCCATAAGACCATATCAAGATTATTCTTTTCGTTGTTAGTTTTCCAACAACTCCGTTCTAGCATTTGTTGTAAGCGTGCTCCCTCAAGATCTTGTTTCCCTTTGTTCATTCCATTCGATTCTTAATTTTGTTCCAGAGGCAGTTTGTTGTTATTCCTTGTTCTTTTTTCTAACGGAGAGTTATCAACTTCATTTATCTCTGTTGTATTCTTTTCTCGGAATGACTTAACCTCTTCAAGGTTCGTGTTTTCACTCGTTTGTCAATGAAGCAACTTAGTTTCACCTCTTCTCTTTCTCTCCCGTTTTCCCTCCGGTGCCATTCTAGATCTCGGGACGAGATCCTCTCGTAGTGGTGGAGTGTTGTAACGCCCTGAGACCGATGTGCCAGGTGTCCTCCAGTTTATTTCGTTGTTGTTGCCTTGTCATTGCTTGCGTCTCATGCATTTCATATCATGTCATCATGTGCATTTCATTTGCATACATGTTCGTCTCAAGCATCCGAGCATTTTCCCCGTTGTCCGTTTTGCTTTCCGGCGCTCCTATCTCCTCCGGTGGTCATTTCTACCTTTCTTTCGTGTATGGGGGTTAAACATTTCCAGATTGGACCGAGACTTTCCAAGCGGCCTTGGTTTACTACCGGTAGACCGCCTGTCAAGTTTCATACCATTTGGACTTTGTTTGATACTCCAACGGTTAACTAAGGGACCGAAAAGGCCTCGGGTGTGTTGCAGCCCAACAGCCTTCCATTTTGGCCCAAAACCCACCTAAACCCCTTCTATCATCTAGAGCGTTCGATCATGATTGCGTGGCCGAAATCCGCACCTCATTTGGAGCTTCCTAGCTCCCTCTACCTCTATAAATAGACCCCTTCATTTTCGTTTTCGGATCTTTTCCCCGAAACCCTAAAACTCCTCCCTCAGCGCTGCCGGACATGTCCGTCTCGCCGACGGACGCGTCCACCCAGCCGCCACGTCGCCCGGCCAATGAGAGCGCGACACGTCAGCCTCTCCGCCTCTCGCATCCAACCACATGGTGCCACCTATCCCGCCGCCCTCTCCCCGCCGCACCGGCCTGCCGCGGTCCATCGCGGGCCCGCGCGAGCCCATCCGCGCGCCGCCGCGGCCCGAGCACGTCTCCCTCGCCGCGCATCCCCTTCTCCGGTGTTGACCGCCCTGTGCCGCTGCCTGGGAGCCGTCCCGCCGCCCGTTCACCGGCGTCGCCCTCACTGGAGTACCCCGCCGCCGCTCGCAGTCCCTGTGCTCCTCCGTCCCGCCCGCCTCGCCGTTTTCCTCCGACGCCCGCTGCCGCCCCGGTTCTGGCCTCCTCCTCCACTCCGGCAAGCCAGCGAGCACCTCCTCGCTCCGGCCGACTCTTCCTCCAGCGACCTCGAGTTCTCCGGCGAACCTCGGGAAGCGCGCGTGAACAGTAACCGAATCCAGATCCAGATCCAAAACTCGGTTGACTTTTCATCCCTAACCCTAATTATATTGCCATGTTTATCGTGCCGTAACTTTGCATCCGCAGATCCGTTTTACGCGTTTAGCATATCAAAATGTTCGCCTCAGAGAGTACATCATTTCATCTCATTGCATCATTTTCATTTGAGTTCATCTTGATGCCCGAAATGCTGTTGGAAGAGAGCTATTTGGGTTAATTGTCAGATCTGCTGCACCAAATAGCTATTTGTCATTTTTACCATGATTAATGTGTGCATGATATGCCCCTGAGCTCTACATGAGTTTTGTTACATGCTTTGCCATCTTTCCAAAGGTGCTATCCATGTATTTTTGTGATGTGTGTGGTGACTAGCACAAGCTTGCAAAGTAGTGCATTCGTTAATGCTGATTTCAGGGACTTAGCAATTCCACCAAGTCCTTGATCTGTTCTTACCAATATGCCATATGTTCATGTTGTTTCCTAGCGATCCGTGCCTCTGTTGAGGATGATCAGTAAGGATGTTTTGTTAATATTATGGTGCTTAATACATCCATGTCTTTGTTTGCAATTATCGAGCACCCTAGCTTGAGTCAATCGAGCTCTACTTTTGCGATTTCGTGAATCTGGGCAGATTGTCTACTTGTTAGTGATTTTGCCGAAGATGTTGTAGTTGATCTGTGCATGCTATGTTGTTGTTCTTGCCATGTATAGTTTATATAATATGTATTCTTGATGGGTGTATGCTTAGTTTGTCATGCCTTGCTCTGTAGTGAGTGTATCGAGCTCGTGAACATGCCTACTTGCTATCATATTCGCATGCTCCAGTTTTTCACTAAGTCTGTGATCTGATTATGTTTTTGCCATGTTCACATGCTTGCAATTGTATTTTTTGATCCCTTTTGGCTCAAGGTCACTAAGGGACTTTTGTTAAGCTCTTTGAGTAGCTCCATGCCATGCCTTACTTTGCCATGTTAAGTTCCTGTAGCATATAGTTTTCTTGCTCCAAAGTGTGCTACCTGATCTGAAATTCCAGACAAGTGTTAATTTCACCAAGTCTGAAACCTGTTTATCAATTGCACTTTTGCCATGCTTGTTTGAACCTGTTAGTGGATGAATTAGCCGTAGCTCAGTGTTCATCTTTTGTCAAGAATTATGAGTGGATCCCTGTCATGTATTTTGTTGCCATGTTTGAGTGCCGTAGCATATTTATCTTGATGCATTTAGATGGCTACTTGCTGTTTATCGCAGACCGGTGCCATATTTGTTTTGCTTGCCATTTCCAAACCATACATCCGATTCCGGTGATCTTTATATCGATTTCAACCGAAATCACCTCACCTTTCCAGTGGCACTCTTGGATTTCCAAGTTGATGCCAGTTTCAATTATTCCTTTCCAAATCATGCATATGCATCGCATACCGCATCCCGCATATCATACCATGTTCATGTGTTGGTTGTTTACTATGTTGTGTGGTTCTTTCCGGTGTTTGCTTCTTCGGGTTGGTTCCAGTAACGTCGCGTTTGCGAGAACCCGTTCGAATACGTCCGTTTGTCTTCTTCATGGACTCGTTCTTCTTCCTTGCGGGATTTCAGGCAAGATGACCATACCCTCGAAATCACTTCTATCTTTGCTTGCTAGTTGCTCGCTCTTTTGCTATGCCTATGCTGCGATACCTACCACTTGCTTATCATTCCTCCCATATTGTTGAACCAAGCCTCTAACCCACCTTGTCCTAGCAAACCGTTGATTGGCTATGTTACCGCTTTGCTCAGCCCCTCTTATAGCGTTGTTAGTTGCAGGTGAAGATTGAAGTTTGTTCCTTGTTGGAACATGGAGATGTCGTTCCTTGTTGGAACATGTTTAGTTGTTGGGATATCACAATATACCTTATTTAATTAATGCATCTATATACTTGGTAAAGGGTGGAAGGCTCGGCCTTATGCCTGGTGTTTTGTTCCACTCTTGTCGCCCTAGTTTCCGTCATATCGGTGTTATGTTCCCGGATTTTGCGTTCCTTACGCGGTTGGGTTATAATGGGAACCCCTTGACAGTTCGCCTTGAATAAAACTCCTCCAGCAATGCCCAACATTGGTTTTACCATTCGCCACCTAGCCTTTTCTTTCCCTTGGGTTCTGTAGACTCAAGGGTCATCATTATTTTAACTCCCCAGGCCGGTGCTCCTCTAAGTGTTAGTCCAACTGAGCGATGTCCGAGGCTACCAGGGGAAACTCTGGCTGGCTTACCCGACGTCTTGCTCATCCGGTGTGCCCTGAGAACGAGATATGTGCAGCTCCTATCGGGATTTGTCCGCACATTCGGGCGGTGTTGCTGGATTTGTTTTACCATTGTCGAAATGTCTTGTAACCAGGATTCCGAGTCTGATCGGGTCTTCCCGCTAGAAGGAATATCCTTCGTTGACCGTGAGAGCTTGTGATGGGCTAAGTTGGGACACCCCTGCAGGGATTTGAACTTTCGAAAGCCGTGCCCGCGGTTATGGGAAGATGGGAATTTGTTAATGTCCGGTTGTAGAAAACCTGAAGTTGACCTTAATTAAAATACATCAACCGCGTGTGTTACCGTGATGGTCTCTTCCCGGCGGATTTCGGGAAGTGAACACGGTGTTGGAGTTATGCTGGATGTAGGTTGTTCTAGGATCACTTCTTGATCATAGTTTCTCGATCGTGCTTTGCCTTCTCTTCTCGCTCTCTTTTGCGTATGTTTAGCCACCATATATGCTAGTCGCTTGCTGCAGCTCCACCTCATACCTTTACCTTTCCCATAAGCTTAAATAGTCTTGATCGCGAGGGTGCGAGATTGCTGAGTTCCCGTGACTCACAGATACTTCCAAAACCAGCTTGCAGGTGCCGATGAGTCCTTGCAGATGACGCAACCAAGCTCAGGAGGAGCTCAATGAAGATCTTGTCCTTTGTGTTGTTTCGTTCTAGTCAATCAGTAGTGGAGCCCAGTTGGGGTTGATCAGGGACCTTGTCGCATTTGGGGTTCTTCTTTCATTTTGGTTCCGTAGTCAGACCTTGATTGTATTTGTATGATGTAATGCTTTATTCATGTAATTGTGTGAAGTGGCGATTGTAAGCCAACTATGTATCTCTTTCCCTTATGTATTACATGGGTTGTGTGAAGATTACCTCACTAGCGACATTGCTTTCAATGCGGTTATGCCTCTAAGTCATGCTTCGACACGTGGGAGATATAGCCGCCTCGAGGGCGTTACATATAGACCATAAAATGACCATACTACATAGATATATGTTTGTTTCATGCTGTTATCCTGTCCACCTTACTACCGAACTGGTTTACCAAAATGAGTTTCATATACTACATTGTAAACCTGTGATTTGTTTGTTTGTTTCTCTTTTAGAACGCGGATAAAATATTGGAGAAGAGTACCCCGTTATGCAATGGTAAAGGAAGTAATGCAGATAAGGTTCAAGATAGTGAGACATCCCTATTGGTCTCCAAGAAAGCTGATGAAAACTATATTGAAGACACTGAGACAACCCCAAAGTCCTATCTTGATGTAGTGTTCGAGTTACTGGCTACTACTGCTGGCAGCACCTCTTAGAACTCGCTGCCTGAATTAGTTCGGCTTCTTGAGTCTCAACTTCAAGTTGAAAGACATCGATCAGATGTTATGCGACAGGAAGCCAAAGGACTGAGGAAGTCCCTGCAGAATTCAGATGCATACTTTCTAGTGCAACACCAAGTGCTGGAGGATTTAAGCGCCAAACAAGAGAAAGTTAATAAGCTTGCTAAGCATCTTGCCAGCATTATGCGTACCCAGGATATTGTTTCTTGAGCTCTTCTGAAGTGGTTTCAGTTCTGGACTTGTTTTGCTGCGGCGTTTATATGCTGCTTTGTTCCCTATATTTGCACTGGTGGCGAACTTTGATGCCCAGTGGATGTAATATGTGTAATAGCCGTGATAGCCTAGCGTAAGTTGCTTGCTTATTTATTTCCTTATTGTCTTGTTTATTTGTTTTCCTGTAGGTAATGAAGTTCTTTTTCCATGATTTGCTAGTGGCCGCAATAACCTATTTTTAAAAACTAGGCCACATTAACCATGGGCTACATATTTACTGTAGTTAACATGGGCCTCCTATGGGCCGTAGAAACAATGGGCCTTCTAAGGGTCGTAGAAACAATGGGCCTTCTACGGGGCGTAGAAACAATGGGCCTTATACGGGCCATAGACACAATGGGCCCTCTACGGGCCGTATCATCAATTGAACTTCTACAGGTCGTATAATCGGTTGGCCAAACATGGGCCAATAACAGACCACATTATGGCCGTAAATCGGCCGTATTTGATGACGCTATGAAAACGGCCCAGCATATTAACGTTCCACAAAGGGGCCGACTGTAACCACGGGCTGAATTTGGGCCACAAGCAGAAAATGACAGTAACGGGCCGAAAGTAAACAAATGCTGGAAATGAGCCCAAGAATAAATGGTCCCCGATAAGGCCAAAAGATAACATGGGTTGGAAACGACTGTCCGCGTTCTGGGAACAGGGGTCCCCAGACTTGCCTGCCTGTGGCCTACGGCGTGGCTCAAGTGGGGGCCCAGCGCGGCCCACCTTCATCAGCTCAAGCTCAAGACCCTCGCGAGGGGCCAAGCCTCACGGAGCGGACGACCGGAAGCTTCCTCAGAGGCAGCCTCATCAGGCAAGCTCACGAGGAGGCGGAGAGCTCAAGGCAGGGGTACCTCGCGAGGAGCCCATGATGCAAGCCATGACGATCGAGACCAGGCAGGCGCCGGCCAGCGCAGTGTCCTTGTTTCCCCTTTGGTGCAAAGGGGGCAAGCACAGGCCAAGGCATCGGGCAAAGGTTGCCATTCCGGTGCAACGAGACCAAGACCAGCAGAGCGGCAGGACGGAGGTCACCATGGAGCCCAAGACGGTGTCATCACCAGTAATTTTGGCAGCCGAAGACCACCTTTGGTCAGGATAACTTGTACTAGATGTTCCCCTTCAAAATGCCCAATTGTTGGCGCCCTTCCCGCTTGTTATTTGGGGAGAGGCCTAGGGCCTCTATAAATAGAGCTAGCCATCACAGAGTAGAGAGACGGCTAGAGATCTGGTAGAACCCTAGCAGAGAGAGAGAGAGAGAGGCGACTGAACACACCCTAGCAGTTCATCGCACCAGCTCAAGAACACCTCTCGGGAGGCTGCTCTTCCCTCGTACTGTTCATCATCAGCCCCTGAGGCAATCCACCACACCACACACTGGAGTATGGTATTACACCACAACGGTGGCCCGAACCAGTATAAACCTCGTGTCCCTTGTGTTGTTTGTTGTTTCCAGCTTGGATCACGCGAGGAAATTGGGCGTAGATCGGTAGGGGAGAGATCTCCGCGCGCACCCTAGTGTTCGAACCTCAAGGGTCTGCGGGAACCTGAAATCCGACATTTGGCGCGCCAGGTATAGGTGCGCCTAAGTCCTCCCTCCTGACGACCCGCTCTCCCCCGACATCGCATCCCGCCCTCATGGCGGACAACGCGCCGCCCGCTCCAGCAAAGGATGCCGACACTGGGGCCAGGGGGCTCCGGGCCTTGGCTCCCGCCTTGCGACAGGTGCAGTGGCCGCGCAAGTTCAGGCCCGAGACGCGGCCGCGCTACGACGGCGCGATGGACCTGATGATTTTCCTGCTGGCGTACGAGGAGGCCGTCCTCAGAGCCGGGGGCGACGACCGGGTGATGGCCAACTGGTTACCCATGGCCCTCACCGGAGTCCCACACGTGTGGCTCCTGCACCTGCCGACGGCCTCTGTCACCTCCTGGTAGGAGCTGTGCGACCTCTTCCTCGCCCGTTTCACCGCACCATCGCCGCCCGTCGTCGTAGCTCTCCTGTGTGGCTCCCAGGCACCACCCTCGAGCCATCACGTCAAGCCGTTCACCCGCCGGATCAGCACCGCCTCCAAGCGCCAAGAAGCCCCCCGGGTTGGGTGGCGCCCGAGGCCGATCTAACCTTCGACTCGGAGGACCGCCCCTTCAACCCCATTAGTTCGGGCACGCTCCCGATGCTATGCACCCCCACCATCTGCCAAGTGGCTGTCACCAGGACCCTCATCGATGGTGGTGCCGGCCTCAACGTGCTCTTGGTGGAGGCCTTCAGCCTCCTCCACATGCCACTGGAGCGGCTCCAACCCAGCAGGCCCTTCTCGGGCGTCTAAGCCGGTTCCACCGCCTCCTTGGGACAGATCCGCCTCCCAGTGACCTTCGGTACCTGCGACAACTTCCGCATGGAGTTGATCGACTTCGACATTGCCTCCATTGGCCTCCCCAACAACGCCATCCTCGGCTATCCGGCCTTGGATCGGTTCATGGCAGCAACTCACCCGGCGTACAACCTCGTCAAGATGCCTGGGAGCAGCGGTGTCCTCACCGTGTCAAGAGACACAAGGGATGCGCTGCAGGTGGTCCAGATTGTTTTCAGGGCGGAAGCGGTGGCACAGCCCACCAGCACCGATGCCCTTGAGCCCAAGGGGGCTGCACCGGCTAAAAAGAAGAAGCTGTTCACCCAAGACAAGGCAGAAACCAAGCAGGTACCAGTCGACGAGGACGGGTCCACTGGCGCCACCTTCACCATAGGGGCCAACCTCGAGCTCGAGCAGGAGAAGGCCCTAATTATGTTCCTGCGTGCGAACAAGAAGGTGTTCGCGTGGGAACCTAATCAGTTAGCAGGGGTCCCAAGGGAAGTGATTGAGCATCACCTCAACGTGTGCCCCAATGTGCATCCCGTGAAGCAGAAGGCAAGGCGGCAGTCTACTGAGAAACATGCTTTCATTGTTCAAGAGACCCGGAAGCTAGAGGCAGCAGGAGTTATCCACGAGGTCCGCTACCCTGATTGGCTGGCTAATCCGGTCGTTGTGCCAAAAAAGGGAGGAAAGGAGCGCATGTGCGTCGACTTCACCAACCTCAACAAGGCCTACCCGCAGGATCCATTTCCGCTCCCCCGCATTGACCAGATAGCCGACTCCACCGCAGAGTGTGACCTATTGTGCTTCCTAGATGCCTTCTCGGACTATAACCAGATCAAGATGGAGGTAGAAGACGTGGAGAAGACGGCTTTCCTGACCCCGCGTGGAGTGTACCGCTATACGTGCACGCCGTTTGGGTTGCGCAACGCAAGCGTGACCTTTTAGCGGCTGATGTACATTGCCTTAGGCCAGCATCTCGGGAGGAACGCCGAAGCTTACGTCGATGACATTGTGGTGAAGTCTCGTGAGGCAAAAACCCTGATACAGGACCTGGAAGAAACCTGTGCAAGCCTCAACGAAGTGGACCTACGGCTCAACCCGGAGAAGTGCGTATTTGGAGTCCCCTCGGGCAAGCTCCTGGGTTTCCTCGTATCCCACAGGGGCATCGAGGCCAACCCGGAGAAGGTCAAGGTAGTCGAAGACATGAGCCCGCCGAGGACCCTCAGAGAAATGCAGAAGCTCACTGGGCGTGTGACTGCGCTGGGGCGCTTCATCTCCAAGCTGGGGGAACGAGCGCTGCCCTTCTTCAAGCTGATGTAGAAAAAGGGCCCCTTCAAATGGATTTGTCAGGACCCCGACTCAATGCCACATCGATCTAGCATGTAACACCTCATATCACTTTGCGGCCTCACGCACGGTATCCCCACGGGTGTCGCCTTACTTTTGCCCGGGACCGTTTGCGCCTTTTGGCACACGCATATGATGGTGTCGCTAGCATCCATATGATAAAGAGCCCGGGCTGACATGGCTAGTTGTAAACCCAAAGTGGCACTAACTTACAGGGACAGGCATCCATGACCCAGCATCGAACGTGTCGGTCATCAGCGAGTGAATCCAGGCTGTAGCACTGGGCTAACAGGACTCCGGTGAACCGGGCTGTAGCGGGCTAGCAGGACTCCGGTATTCATCGCGTGACATTTCCCCGAAGGGACAGACACATGATCAAAGAAGGACACATGCCGGCCAGCCTAAGTGTTCCGGAGCAGTAGCAAGCTACCAGGGCTAAGTGGAAGCACTAGGAGACATTTCCCGGTAAGAGAGGCTACTAAGAATAAACAACTAGATAGTCAGATCCCACACATAGCAATACACATTCATGTACGCATAACATGCAGGTATGTGCTGTACAACATGGCATCACAGCATAACTCAACAACTTATATAGATAAAGGCTCAAAAGAGCCATCACAGCATTATTACAAACAGGGGTCACATGACCCAACAGTCAGAGCAATCAAGCAACAAGCGGAAGCATTACATGTCTGAGTACAGACATCTATAAATGAAAAAGCCTGAAAGCCTGACTATCTACAACATCCGATCAAGATCGTAGCTGAGGTACTAGATACTAGTCGAAGTCCACGAGATCACTAGTAAGACCGAAGTCTCCGCTGCAAAAACATAAATAAAGCAACATGAGTACAAAGGTACTCAGCAAGACTTACATCAGATCCTGTCATACATGCACTTGTATCAAGAGGGTAACGTGGGGTTTAGTTGCAGCAAGCCAGCTTTGACTCTGTGGCTATCCTATTCTACGACTACCAGAAACTCTTGAGGTGAAACAACGTACACGAGTCCACTAATCACCATACAATACACTACTATGGATTCATCCCCGTCTCCCTACGAGAAGGCCATCCATAGCACTGACACTTGTCTTGAGCATTTTAGAGTATCCACTTCAGGTTGTCTATGTACCATGTAAGCATCCAAGAAGTCCATAACCGCGGACCCGGCTATTCGAATAGATCATGTTAACCCTGCAGGGGTGTACTTCTTCACACACGCTCTCGCCACTTACCACCATGTACACGTCATGTATCTCGGCAACCTTCAAGCGGAAGCCTGGCGAGGGTGTCGGCCACGACCTGACTAACCACACAAGACTCTAATCCAGGTTTATCGCCTATTCGGGTTCCATCCGCAAGGAGATCCGGCCGGGGTGTCGCTTACGGCCCCAAACGATGTGTATAGGGTTCCCGAGCCCACCATCCGGGTGCCACTCGGTACACCAGGCCACGTGTGCCTAGTCTGTCCCAAGCCCACCCTGCCGGGTGCCACTTGGTAGAAAAATAGCACTACCTACAAACGCCAGAAACTAGTTGCGATTCCTGGACAGAGATCAAGTCGGTTAATAAGTCGAGAGGGCTTGGAGCGCCCGGAGCCCAATGTGTGGTAGTATCGGGTCATTGGACAACATACATAGAACTCGGTGCTTAAGGACGGTTCCAGTGAGACAACCCACCATGTACTCCTACATGGCCTCTCACCACTACCTTTACCAAATCGTGTTCACACACTTAACTCTCAGCATCAGAACATATCGTAACACTCCAATTCATTCCCAATGAATCAGACCTGACACAACTCTAAGCAATAGCAGGCATAGCATGGTAGGAACACATCAGTGGCTTCAATCAACTCCTACACATGCTAGTGGGTTTCAACTATTTACTGTGGCAATGACAGGTCATGCAGAGGAATGGGTTCAACTACCGCAACACAAAGTAGCAGACGAACCGTTGTTGTCCTAATGCAGTAACTGAGAGCAGGAGCGAGAGAGTAGGGTTTTATCGAATGAACAAGGGGGTTTGCTTGCCTGGTAATCAACAAGGGAGGCACTGCTTCACAGACAGGTACTCTGGAACGTGTCCGGAGCAGGACCTATCGAGAAGGAACGGTGCCGGCAATCAATACACAATCATATGCAACAATATGATGCATGAACATGGCATGTAGATGTGATGCTGTTTGAGCTAATGCCACTAGTATTCAATTGGAATGAAGTCCATTTGAACAAAAGGTTCAAATGCAACTCCAAAATTACGTCTCTTAATGTGCCATAATGTGTTTTCTCATATTCAGCATGTATAAGTTGGTTTGTCATGCATGAAACTAGTACAGGTGGAAAGATTGCATTTTTCTGATAATTTTTCATATATAAATTATTTTAATCTGAGCTACGGTTGAATTGTTATGAATTTTTGAAGTTTAAATCATTTTCTGGATTTTCTGAATTATTTTAATCCAGAAATCATATTATTGCGCCAGCATGACGTCAGCACGACGTCAGCGGTCAACTGGGCTGGTCCGGGTCAAACCTGACGTGTGGGGCCCACACGTCAGTGACAGGGGGGTTAAACAGGGGTTAATTAACTTAATTAACAGATTAGGGGGGGTCGGGCCCACTGGTCAGTGTTAGTGGCTAATTAGGTTTAGTTATTTTTTTAACTAAAATTAGCAGGGCCTGGCCCCACTAGTCAGCGACCCTGGGGGGTCAAATCCCAGGTCAAACAAGTCAAACCCGCCGGCGGTTAGTCGCCGGTGAGGCCTGAACGCGACGGAGGGCTGCGGAATCGTCGCTCCGGCGACCAATCGCGCGGCGGAGAGCACCTACGCGAAGCCCAGGCTCGCGCGCATCCTGTGGCGCCCTCTGTTTCACCGGAGACGGTCTATATCGCCGGCGGCGACCACTTGGGCGGCGACCGGAGTTCGGGATAGCGCGGGCGTGGGGCTGCAGCTCGCGTTCGAGCGAACGGAGGGCACAGGCGGTAGCTACGAGGCAGCAGGAGCACATCGAGCTACTACGCGAGGCGGAGGTGCTCGGGGGCACGGAGCTCGCCGGCCATGGCGGACGGCGGCTTCGGGCGCTCGCGGGGCAGCGGCTACAGGCATGCGCGAGAGAGAGAGAGGTGAGGGGAAAGGAAGAGGGGCTCACGGCGGACTCGCAGAGCAGGCCGGTGTGCTCGGGGACGTCCTGTGTCCGGCGAATCGGCGGCGATGGCGGCGAGGTCGATCTCCGGCGTCGGTGGTGAAGAAGACAACGGCGTCGGCGATGGAGCGCGTCCGGAGGTGCGTGGCTTGACGAGGAGGTAGAGGGGGTCGTGGCGGAGCTGGGAAGCGTGTCAGGGAGGCGAGGGGAGGCCGGTGGCCACGACAACGGCGAGCGGCGGCGGCGATGGCGCTCGGGTGTGCGAGGGAGAGAGAGAACCAGGGGAGGGGGAGGAATGAGAGAGTGGGAGAGAGATGCGGGGCGTCGCGTGGCGTCGTCCGGTCCATCCAGAGCGACGAGGGGAGGACAGGCAGGCAGGGAGGGAGGAGGTGGCGCGGCGCGGCGGTGCGCGCGCGTCGGGCACGCGCCGTCCCCCTGTCGGGAGGAAGACGACAGAGGAGGGGGGGCCAGGTGGGCTGGGCCGCCTGCTGGCTGGGCCGGCCTGCTGCGGCTGGGCCGACAGGGGGGAGCCCCAGGTAAGCCCCTCCCTCTTTTTATTTTTGTTTTCTAATTTTTCTGACATTGTTTTGATTTAATAAAATACTAAATCAATTTATTACCTTATGCCAATTTTTGCAGGAGCTAGATATATTATGCCAGAGCTCCTTTATAAATGGCATAATTTTTGGACCATATTTCATATATATAGAAATATATTTCCAATGCAAATATTTATCGAGTTAATCCAAATGGCCAAAATAAATATCCATGAGCACCTAAAAATATTGTTTTGATTTTTATCTCTGTCCAATATTTTCAGAGAGCAACATGAGCATTTTCTTGGACCCTTTTGGAGAAATTTTTATTTGGGTCGTTTTCAAAAATGATTCTGAGGGTTCCACCAATCCTCATTTCAAATTTAAATGAAATTTAAACATGATGCACCAATGACTAGCTAGTCTAAGTCATACCAGACTAGGGATGTGACAACTCGCCCCCACTTGAAAGAATCTCGTCTCGAGATTCAGGGGTCGACGGAAAGAAAGTGGGGTACTCCAGTCGAAGACGATCTTCTCGCTCCCACGTAGCTTCTCTCTCGGAATGATGAGACCACTGAACTTTGAGAAACTTGATGTTCTGACGTCGAGTGACACGCTCTGCTTGATCAAGAATGCGAACCGGGTACTCTCGGTATGTGAGGTTATCTTGGAGATCAAGCGTTTCGTGGTCCACTCCGCGGATGGGATCCGAGAAGCAACGCCTGAGTTGAGAGACGTGGAAGTCATCATGAACTCGAGAAAGATGTGGGGGTAGTTCCAACTGGTAGGCAACCTCTCCTCGTTTAGCGAGAATACGAAAAGGACCAATGTAACGAGGAGACAACTTGCCCTTGATACCGAAACGATGGGTACCCTTCAAAGGAGTAACCCGAAGGTAAGCTTGGTCGCCAATTTCATAAGTCATATCCTTATGATGACGATCGTACTGGCTCTTCTGACGAGACTGGGCTGTTTTCAAATTCTCACGAATGATGCGAACTTGCTCTTCTGCCTCCTGGATCATATCCGGTCCAAAGAATTGTCTTTCACCGGTTTCTGACCAGTTCAAAGGTGTTCGACATCTTCGTCCATAGAGAACCTCAAAAGGAGCTTTCTTGAGGCTGGATTGATAGCTATTGTTATAAGCAAACTCGGCAAAAGGAAGACATTTCTCCCAATCCATACCGAATGAGATAACGCAAGCTCTGAGCATGTCTTCGAGAATTTGATTGACCCGTTCCACCTGACCACTCGACTGAGGGTGGAAAGCGGTACTGAAGGAAAGATGGGTTCCCATGGCAGTTTGGAAACTCTCCCAGAAATGAGAAGTGAAAAGACTGCCACGGTCTGAATTGATCTCTAGTGGAACACCATGCAGTGACACTATTCGAGAAATATATAAGTCAGCAAACTGACTAGCAGTGATATTTTCTCGAACAGGAAGGAAGTGAGCCACTTTGGAAAGACGATCAACGACTACGAAGATAGCGTTATTCCCTCTCTTGGTCCTGGGAAAGCCGGTGATGAAGTCCATACTAACTTTATCCCATTTCCATTCAGGAATAGCTAAAGGCTGAAGGGTGCCAGCAGGTCTCTGATGCTCTGCCTTAACGCGACGACAAACGTCACATTTAGCAATGAACTCTGCGATTTCTCTCTTCATCCTAGTCCACCAGAACCTCTGGCGTAGGTCCTGATACATCTTAGTACTACCGGGATGAATCGTGAGAGTAGATTCATGCGCCTCCTTAAGAATCAATTGTCGCAGATGTTGATTCTTGGGAACCACCAAGCGATTCTCAAAGAAAACAACACCATGATCATCCATAGAGAAACATCCACCAACTCCCTTCTTAATGTTTCTCTTGATCCGAGAAATTCCTGTGTCTTGCTTTTGAGCAGCGATAATCCGATCCTCAAGATCAGGTTTCGCCACCAAGGTAGAGAGAAATCCGCGAGAAGCTATGTGAAGATTAAGCTTACAGAATTCCTCATGGAGAAGTGGTTGGCCTTGCTGCAACATGAGATTGTTGCAATAGGATTTACGGCTTAGCGCATCAGCCATGACATTGGCTTTGCCTGGGGTGTAGGTAATCCCTAGATCATAATCTGTGATTAACTCCAACCAACGTCTTTGCCTAAGGTTCAAATATGGTTGGGTGAAGATATACTTGAGACTCTGGTGATCGGTGTAGATCTCGCAACGTTTACCAAGAAGGTAATGTCGCCAGGTCTTAAGTGCATAGACTACGGCTGCAAGCTCTAGATCATGTGTAGGATAATTCTCCTCATGTGGATGCAACTGTCAAGATGCATAGGCAATCACATGACGATCCTGCATAAGAATGCAACCTAGTCCCTGTCGTGAGGCGTCACAATAGATAACAAAGTCCTTTGTGAAATCCGGTGGCACAAGTATGGGAGCAGAAGTCAGGCGTCTTTTCAGTTCCTGAAAACTGTACTCACACTGTGGGGACCACTCGAACTTTTTATCTTTCTTGAGAAGTTCCGTGAGGGGTTTGGCTACTTTGGAGAAGTTTTCAACAAAGCGGCGACAATAACTGGCTAGCCCAAGGAAACTCCTAACTTGTTTAACGGTCTCAGGTGGAGTCCAATCGAGAACAGCCTGAACTCTCTCGGGGTTGACAGCAATGCCCTTACCAGAGATTACGTGGCCTAGGTAGGTCACTTCTGGCAACCAAAATTCACACTTGGAGAACTTGGCATAAAGGCGGTGCTCTCTGAGTTTTTCTAAAACAAGTCTAAGATGTTCGGCATGCTCTTCCTCGTTCTTCGAGTAAATAAGAATGTCATCGAGGTAAACCACGACGAACTTATCTAAGTACTCCATGAAGATCGAGTTCATCAGGCGGGAGAATGTAGCTGGAGTGTTAGTTAGACCAAAGGACATGACGGTGTACTCGTACTGGCCATAACGAGTGACAAAAGCTGTCTTGGGAATGTCCCCGTTTCTGATTTTGATTTGGTGGTATCCTAACCTCAAATCCATCTTGGAGAAGACTGAGGATCCAGCGAGCTGGTCATACAGGTCGTTGATCCTGGGGAGCGGATACTTCTTCTTTATCGTGACCAAATTAACGGGACGATAATCTACAACCATCCGGTCCGTACCGTCTTTCTTCTTAACAAAGAGGACGGGGCAAGCCCAAGGAGAAGAACTAGGACGGATGAAACCCTTTTGCAAGGACTCATCGAGTTGTTTCTTAAGCTCGGCTAGTTCTAAGGGTGCCATCTTGTAAGGTCTCCGGGAGATTGGAGCTGTTCCTGGGATAAGATCTATGACGAACTCTACATCTCTATCAGGTGGAACACCTGGCAGTTCCTCTGGAAAGACATCCGGAAAGTCACGGACTACCGGGATATCTTCAAGGTCTGGAAGAGGGCTGGCATTAAGAGAATAGAGCTGACGCTTTGCAACTCTAGTGGAGACGGTGACTATCTTGCCAGACGGGTGTGTAAGCTGAACAGATCTTGTGTAACAATCAATCTTGGCATGATGAGCTGTCATCCAGTCCATACCCAAGATGATGTTAATATCTGAGGACTTGAGGGCTACAAGTGATGCAAGGAATACAAGTCTATCAACAAGGATTTCGTTACCATGGCTGATTCTGGTGGTCTGCCATCTAGACCCTGGGGTTTGGATTTCAAGCGGAGTTGGCATATCACAAAATGACATGTCATGCAAACGAGCATAGCCTTCAGAAATGAAGGAGTGAGATGCTCCAGTATCGAATAGAACTGATGCTGGGTGACAATTGACAAGGAGTGTACCAAGAACGACATCTGGATCATCATGAGCGTCTTTAGCTGAGACGTGATGCACACGTCCACGTTCAGTGGGAACTGACTTGACACTGATCATCTTGCGTGATGGCTTAATACAGCCAACAGTCACTCGGGCTGGGGTGGAGCATAACTAGTCTGAGAGCAATCACATGCATAGTGTCCTGGCTTCCCGCATGTGAAGCAAGTTCCCGAGGTTAAACGTGGACCCGCACTGACAAACGGTCTACCAGTAGGCCTGGGTGGAACATACGACTGAGCTGGGGGAGGCACCACATGAGATGACCTCGGTGTATAACCGGAAGGAAGAGCGGAGTTTGGAACCCAAATCCGACGCTTCTGGGAACTAGAGCTAGAGGAGGATCCCAAATCACGGTTGTGCTTACAAGACTCCTCGTAAGTGAGCTGAGCTGTCTCTGCATTAATGGCTTTGTTCACAAGAGCTTGGAATGTATCACAATGATGCAGGTGGAGATCACGACGCAACTTGGGGTTGAGACCCTTTCGGAACCTAGCCTGCTTCTTAGCGTCCGTGGACACTTCTTCTGTGGCATAGCGGGCGAGGTTCTCAAATTCTCGGCTGTAAGCATCAACAGCCATCTTATTCTGGGTGAGACTACAGAACTCTTCTCTCTTGCGATCAAGGAGGGCCTGGGGAATGTGATGCTCACGAAAAGCCTCAGTGAAATCCTTCCAGGTAGGAATCTGGCCAGCTGGAAGCAAAGTCTCATAGTTCTGCCACCAAAGACTAGCAGGACCTTCCAGGTGGTATGCGGCATAAGTGACCTTGTCATCTTCAGCTATGCTCGCGGAAAGCAGCTTATGAGTGATGCTACGGAGCCAGTCATCTGCATCGAGTGGCTCGATGGAATGATGAAAGGTAGGTGGGTGCAAGCGAATGAAATCATGAATGGTAGCAGACCCTTTGAACTGATGTGCGGTGTTCTCCTCGATACGTGCCAACAAACGGTTAGACTCACGCTTGTTCCTCTCCATCTCTAGCATGAACTCTGTCAACGAAGGCTGGTCGGGAGGATCCTCATCCCTACCATCCTCATGGTTCCGGCTACGAACAATAGAACTTGATGACATCCTGAGAAACGAAAACCAGGGACGGAATCAGCATCAACTATAGACTGTAGAATGTAGGACAAGGAATTAGTATCTCTCGAACTCCTAGGAAAATTCCGGCAGCATAACGACAGTAAAAAGCTCAGAATGAGACATCCTACTGAAATGGGGCAATAACATACTCATCAGCATTACTCAAGGTTCTGAGATCATACTAAACAGACTACACCGGAAATACTCAGAACTGGGGTATGACTCTGATCAACCAATCCTATGGAACTACGGAGTAGTAACACGTGATCCTGATAGACGGAAGAGAAGCCTAGTTCCTTAATCCCGTCGGAAAGATAGGACGACTCAGATCAGAAGGTCATGAGGTATAAGGAGTAAAAAGAGCCTTACGTTCCAACCCACAATCAATTCCCTTACATAACTAAAGAATTTCTAGACTCGACTTCGACCAGTTTGGCTTAGTAATCCTACAGGCAGTCAGGCTCTGATACCAGCGCTGTCAGGACCCCGACTCAATGCCACATCGATCTAGCATGTAACACCTCATATCACTTTGCGGCCTCATGCACAGTATCCCCACGGGTGTCGCCTTACTTTTGCCCGGGACCGTTTGCGCCTTTTGGCACACGTATATGATGGTGTCGCTAGCATCCATATGATAAAGAGCCCGGGCTGACATGGCTAGTCATAAACCCAAAGTGGCACTAACTTACAGGGACAGGCATCCATGACCCAGCATCGAACGTGTCGGTCATCAGCGAGTGAATCCAGGCTGTAGCACTGGGCTAACAGGACTCCGGTGAACCGGGCTGTAGCGGGCTAGCAGGACTCCGGTATTCATCGCGTGACATTTCCCCGAAGGGACAGACACAGGATCGAAGAAGGACACATGCCGGCCAGTCTAAGTGTTCCGGAGCAGTAGCAAGCTACCAGGGCTCAGTGGAAGCACTAGGAGACAATTCCCGGTAAGAGAGGCTACTAAGAATAAACAACTAGATAGTCAGATCCCACACATAGCAATACACATTACACGTACGCATAACATGCAGGTATGTGCTGTACAACATGGCATCACCAGCATAACTCAACAACTTATATAGATAAAGGCTCAGAAGAGCCATCACAGCATTATTACAAACAGGGGTCACATGACCCAACAGTCAGAGCAATCAAGCAACAAGCGGAAGCATTACATGTCTGAGTACAGACATCTATAAATGAAAAAGGCTGAAAGCCTGACTATCTACAACATCCGATCAAGATCGTAGCTGAGGTACTAGATACTAGTCGAAGTCCACGAGATCACTAGTAAGACCGAAGTCTCCGCTGCAAAAACATAAATAAAGCAACATGAGTACAAAGGTACTCAGCAAGACTTACATCAGATCCTGTCATACATGCACTTGTATCAAGAGGGTAACGTGGGGTTTAGTTGCAGCAAGCCAGCTTTGACTCTGTGGCTATCCTGTTCTACGACTACCAGAAACTCTTGAGGTGAAACAACGTACACGAGTCCACTAATCACCATACAATACACTACTATGGATTCATCCCCGTCTCCCTACGAGAAGGCCATCCGTAGCACTCACACTTGTCTTGAGCATTTTAGAGTATCCACTTCAGGTTGTCTATGTACCATGTAAGCATCCAAGAAGTCCATAACCGCGAACCCGGCTATTCGAATAGATCATGTTAACCCTGCAGGGGTGTACTTCTTCACACACGCTCTCGCCACTTACCGCCATGTACACGTCATGTATCTCGGCAAGCTTCAATCGGAAGCCTGGCGAGGGTGTCGGCCACGACCTGACTAACCACACAAGACTCTAATCCAGGTTTATCGCCTATTCGGGTTCCATCCGCAAGGAGATCCGGCCGGGGTGTCGCTTACGGCCCCAAACGATGTGTACAGCGTTCCCGAGCCCACCATCCGGGTGCCACTCGGTACACCAGGCCACGTGTGCCTAGTCTGTCCCAAGCCCACCCTGCCGGGTGCCACTTGGTAGAAAAATAGCACTACCTACAAACGCCAGAAACTAGTTGCGATTCCTGGACAGAGATCAAGTCGGTTAATAAGTCGAGAGGGCTTGGAGCGCCCGGAGCCCAATGTGTGGTAGTATCGGGTCATTGGACAACATACATAGAACTCGGTGCTTAAGGACGGTTCCAGTGAGACAACCCACCATGTACTCCTACATGGCCTCTCACCACTACCTTTACCAAATCGTGTTCACACACTTAACTCTCAGCATCAGAACATATCGTAACACTCCAATTCATTCCCAATGAATCAGACCTGACACAACTCTAAGCAATAGCAGGCATAGCATGGTAGGAACACATCAGTGGCTTCAATCAACTCCTACACATGCTAGTGGGTTTCAACTATTTACTGTGGCAATGACAGGTCATGCAGAGGAATGGGTTCAACTACCGCAGCACAAAGTAGCAGACGAACCGTTGTTGTCCTAATGCAGTAACTGAGAGCAGGAGCGAGAGAGTAGGGTTTTATCGAATGAACAAGGGGGTTTGCTTGCCTGGTAATGAACAAGGGAGGCACTGCTTCACAGACAGGTACTCTGGAACGTCTCCGGAGCAGGACCTATCGAGAAGGAACGGTGCCGGCAATCAATACACAATCATATGCAACAATATGATGCATGAACATGGCATGTAGATGTGATGCTGTTTGAGCTAATGCCACTAGTATTCAATTTGAATGAAGTCCATTTGAACAAAAGGTTCAAATGCAACTCCAAAATTACGTCTCTTAATGTGCCATAATGTGTTTTCTCATATTCAGCATGTATAAGTTGGTTTGTCATGCATGAAACTAGTACAGGTGGAAAGATTGCATTTTTCTGATAATTTTTCATATATAAATTATTTTAATCTGAGCTACGGTTGAATTGTTATGAATTTTTGAAGTTTAAATCATTTTCTGGATTTTCTGAATTATTTTAATCCAGAAATCATATTATTGCGCCAGCATGACGTCAGCACGACGTCAGCGGTCAACTGGGCTGGTCCGGGTCAAAGCTGACGTGTGGGGCCCACACGTCAGTGACAGGGGGGTTAAACAGGGGTTAATTAACTTAATTAACACATTTGGGGGGGTCGGGCCCACTGGTCAGTGTTAGTGGCTAATTAGGTTTAGTTATTTTTTTAACTAAAATTAGCAGGGCCTGGCCCCACTAGTCAGCGACCCTGGGGGGTCAAATCCCAGGTCAAACAAGTCAAACCCGCCGGCGGTTAGTCGCCGGCGAGGCCTGAACGCGACGGAGGGCTGCGGAATCGTCGCTCCGGCGACCAATCGCGCGGCGGAGAGCACCTACGCGAAGCCCAGGCTCGCGCGCATCCTGTGGCGCCCTCTGTTTCACCGGAGACGGTCTATATCGCCAGCGGCGACCACTTGGGCGGCAACCGGAGTTCGGGATAGCGCGGGCGTGGGGCTGCAGCTCGCGTTCGAGCGAACGGAGGGCACAGGCGGTAGCTACGAGGCAGCAGGAGCACATCGAGCTACTACGCGAGGCGGAGGTGCTCGGGGGCACGGAGCTCGCCGGCCATGGCGGACGGCGGCTTCGGGCGCTCGCGGGGCAGCGGCTACAGGGCACGCGCGAGAGAGAGAGGTGAGGGGAAAGGAAGAGGGGCTCACGGCGGACTCGCAGAGCAGGCCGGTGTGCTCGGGGACGTCCTGCGTCCGGTGAATCGACGGCGATGGCGGCGAGGTCGATCTCCAGCGTCGGTGGTGAAGAAGACAACGGCGTCGGCGGTGGAGCGCGTCCGGAGGTGCGTGGCTTGACGAGGAGGTAGAGGGGGTCGTGGCGGAGCTGAGAAGCGTGTCAGGAAGGCGAGGGGAGGCCGGTGGCCACGACAACGGCGAGCGGCGGCGGCGATGGCGCTCGGGTGTGCGAGGGAGAGAGAGAACCAGGGAGGGGGAGGAATGAGAGAGTGGGAGAGAGATGCGGGGCGTCGCGTGGCGTCGTCCGGTCCATCCAGAGCGACGAGGGGAGGACAGGCAGGCAGGGAGGGAGGAGGTGGCGCGGCGCGGCGGTGCGCGCGCGTCGGGCACGCGCCGTCCCCCTGTCAGGGAGGAAGACGACAGAGGAGGGGGGGCCAGGTGGGCTGGGCCGCCTGCTGGTTGGGCCGGCCTGCTGCGGCTGGGCCGACAGGGGGGAGCCCCAGGTAAGCCCCTCCTTCTTTTTATTTTTGTTTTCTAATTTTTCTGACATTGTTTTGATTTAATAAAATACTAAATCAATTTATTACCTTATGCCAATTTTTGCAGGAGCTAGATATATTATTCCAGAGCTCCTTTATAAATGGCATAATTTTTGGACCATATTTCATATATATAGAAATATATTTCCAATGCAAATATTTATCGAGTTAATCCAAATGGCCAAAATAAATATCCATGAGCTCCTAAAAATATTGTTTTGATTTTTATCTCTGTCCAATATTTTCAGAGAGCAACATGAGCATTTTCTTGGACCCTTTTGGAGAAATTTTTATTTGGGTCGTTTTCAAAAATGATTCTGAGGGTTCCACCAATCCTCATTTCAAATTTAAATGAAATTTAAACATGATGCACCAATGACTAGCTAGTCTAAGTCATACCAGACTAGGGATGTGACAGGATTGAAGAGGCTGACAAGGCATTCCAAGACCTCAAGAGGTACCTTACCAGTCCACCAGTGATGGTAGCTCCGCTTCCTCGGGAGCCCCTGGTGCTCTACCTTGCGGCCACCCCCTACTCCGCTAGCGCAACCCTAGTGGTGGTCAGGGAGGAGCGCTGTGCCAAGGCCGGGTCGACCGTCCGAACTGAAGCAAAGCAGAGCCAGGAGGGCCTCGCGAAGGCCGCAACCGCAGCCGGAAAGGAACAGCCGTAGCAGGAGAACGCACCCGGAGCAGGAGAGGCCTCTTCAGGCGACCAAGCACTGGGAGCCCCGTCGTCTCAAGAGATGCCTCGACCTCTGGAGGGCGCAAGCTGTGCCAGCACCCTCAGCCTCGTCGAGCATCCTGTGTACTTCGTCAGAATGGTGCTACGGGACGCAAGGGCACGGTATCCCATGCCCCAAAAACTCCTCCTCGCGCTGCTAGTGGCCTCACGCAAGCTGCACCACTACTTCCAAGGACATCCCATCAAAGTCGTCTCGGCATACCCCTTAGAAAGAGTGCTCAGGAGCCCCAACTCAGCTGGAAGGGTTGCTAAATGGAACATCGAGCTATAGGCATTTCAGCTAGAATTCAGTATGACCAGAGTCATCAAGAGAGCCGCACTTGCGGATTTCGTGGCAGAATGGGCAGAAGCGCCGGGTCTCGAGGCAGGCAAAGACCGATCACTTTCCCTGGGAAGTGAAGCACCGGATGGCTGGGTCATGTACTTTGATGGAGTGTTCTCCCGACACGGTTTGGGAGCTGGCGCAGTGCTCGTATCCCCTAACCAGGACAAACTCTACTACGACGTACAATTTTGCTTCCAGCACAGAGAAAAGGTCTCCAACAACATAGCGGGGTACGAAGGCCTAATAGCAGGCTTGAAGGCCGCAATTGCCTTAGGGGTGAAGCGCCTCATCATCAAGGGCGATTCGCAGCTCCTTGTCAACTTCTCCAACAAGATATACGAGCCAAAGGATGAGCACATGGAAGCCTACCTCGCTGAGGTTCGCAAGATGGAGAAACAGTTCTGGGGGCTGGAGTTGCAGCATGTGCCTCACGGCACCAATCAGGAGGCTGATGACATTGCCAAGAGTGCATCTAGGCGGCTGCCTCAGGAGCCTGGCGTCTTCGAGGAGCGGCTCTTCAAACCCTCGACGGTGCCATCACTGTCGAGCACGGCGCAACCAAGGGAGGAGCTCCCTCAGCCGCCTGCCTCAGGAGCCCCGGTCTGCGGCCCAGCCTCAGGGGCGCACCTGCTCCTGGCGTTAGGGCCTCAAGAAGGGTGTTGGATCCTGGAGCTCAAGAACTACCTGATGCAAGGGACTCTGCCGGAGAATGAGGAGGAAGCGGAGCGTGTGGCGGGGCAGGCCACGGCTTATTGCATCAGGGATGGAGAGCTCTATAGGAAGCGACCAAATGACGTGTCCCTACATTGCATCTCCCAAGAGCAAGGGAAGGAGCTACTGGCGGACATACATGGCGGAGACTGCGGGCACCACTCGTCGTCACGGACCCTTGTCGGCAAGGCGTTCCTTAGTGGATTCTATTGGCCCACAGCACCCAACGACACCGTTGAGCTTGTGAAGGCTTGCGAGGCCTGCCAGTTTCACGCTAAGCAGATCCATCAGCCTGCGGGGGGTCTACAGACTATACCCCTCTCATGGCCGTTCACAGTTTGGGGGCTGGACATTCTGGGCCCGTTTCCTTGGGCGCCAGGGGGCTATCGCTACATCTACGTCGTCGTGGACAAATTCACCAAGTGGGCTGAGGTGGAAGCCGTCCACACAATCCCGGCAGGCTCAGCGGTCAAATTCATCAAGGGCCTTGTGAGCTGATTTGGGGTGCCCAACCGCATCATCACCGACAACGGTTCACAATTCACCGGTAATCTCTTCAAAACATACAGTGCTAACCTTGGAACGCAGATATGTTACACTTTGGTAGCACACCCCCGGAGCAACGGCCAGGCCGAGCGGGCCAACGCGGAGGTCTTGAGGGGCCTCAAGGCCAGGACCTTCAGGAAGAAGCTGGAAGCCTGCGGCAGGGGCTGGTACGACGAGCTCCAGTCTGTGTTGTGGTCAATCCGCACAACTGCGACCAAGCCGACTGGCGAGACCCCGTTCTTCCTTGTCTACGGAGCAGGGGCTGTTCTCCCTCACAAGGTCAGGCGTCGCTCCGCACGGGTCCTGGAGTTCGACGAGACGTAGCAGGACGCCATGCGGGGGACGGATCTCATGCTTGGGGAGGAACGCCATCGAGAAGCCGCGCTGCAAGCGGCAAGGTATCAATAGGCGTTGTGACGATACCACTGCCGCAACATCTGCCCCAGAACTCTTAAGGTAGGGGATCTCGTGCTCAGATGGGTTCTCTCCTGGGAGGGGCTGCACAAGCTCTCTCCCATGTGGGAGGGCCCATTCAAGGTTGTTCATGTTTCCAGGCCTGGCTCCGTGCGCTTGGAGACCCTGGAGGGGGTACCCGTCCAGAACGCGTGGAACATTCAACATCTTTGGAGGTTCTATCCCTGAGCGAGGCCTAGTGCCTAGGAAAGGCCCGGTGCCTGTGAAGAAGGCGAATGCCTGTGAAGCTGCTGCGTTTTGGGAAAGGCCCGGTGCCTGTGAAGAAGGCGAATGCCTGTGAAGCTGCTGCGTTTTGGGAAAGGCCCGGTGCCTGTGAAGAAGGCGAATGCCTGTGAAGCTGTTGCGTTTTGGGAAAGGCCCGGTGCTTGTGAAGAAGGTGAATGCCTATGAAGCTGTTGCGTTTTGGGAAAGGCCCGGTGCCTGTGAAGAAGGCGAATGCCTGTGAAGCTGCTGCGTTTTGGGAAAGGCCCGGTGCCTATGAAGAAGGCAAATGCCTGTGAAGCTCGCCGCCCGTGACACTCTCACATAATAATGAGTGGGGTTGTACACGCCCCGGAGTCTCCGGAGTGCCACCCTCGGGCCTCGGGGGCTCCCGCCCACGCCCAGTGACAGCACTTAGCTCCGCGCTGGTGAGAAGACGTCGAAGACTAGAATAGGTGCCGGACACGGCTTTCCCATTTGCTTTCTGCAGTTGGCTTGTTTATTCCCGTTTGAAGTTTTATTGGAGTTGCTGACGTTCCTGGCTTGTGACTCTTCGCCTTTCTTGCTCGCTTGCCTCATTTTCTCCCACACAAGCCTCGCGAGGGAGGTTCGCGGGCACCCTCGCGAGTGTTTTCTGCCCCGATCGTTTGGAGCTTTCCTACCCGAGTCCTCTGCGGGAGAACCCCTCCCAGTCCGTGCCCCACGGGCATCATGACACGAGTGCAGGACATGGGCCGATCGCTCCCACAACCAAGACCGTAAGTTACCCCTCCTACTGATCCTTGCAGGGCACGAAGCGCACGACGCGGTCACGGCCTCGGGAGGCGACGACCGCGCCAAGCCCCACCGAGCTAAAATAGTTCCCGCGCATGGGTGCACGGTGTAGAAACACAGCGCAGAAATAGCGGAAACAGCGCGATGGTTAAACAACAGCAGTTCTAACACGCCCCTGCGGGGCCCTACATTACTTTCTATTTCTGCGCAGGATAAGAAAGAAAACAAAACGGGCGCGATTCGTCTTGCACCAACCCACAGCGAAGGCTCGAGCTACTCCTGGGGCTCAGGCGGATCCCTCCTCTCGCTTCACCGGGGCGCGACTGCGGGCTAACCTGCTACCCTCACCCAGGCGGGCGCGACTGTGCGGGGGCTGGTCGCGGCCACCGCTGGAGGAGCTGCTGCCTGAGAGGGGGTCGCCGAAGCTCTGCGAACCCCGAGCACCGCTGCCTGTATGCCAGTCGCCATGGTCATCCTAGTCAGTGCCGGGGCTGGGCAGGCGGCCGCGGTCGTCGACCTCCGGGCAGCACCCGGCACGGCGACCATCTTCCCCGAACACCCTCACGTAGAGGGTGGCGTCGCCATCAAACTTGAAGTACAGGGTGCACCACCGGCCCAGGCCGCGCGCGCGGGCAAACGTTTGCCAGCCGCGTGTCAGAGCCCCATTCCCAGAAACGGAGACCTCCAGCAAAGCCCAGGAGGCCCTGCTGCAGTAGCCATCTGCCTGGAGCCAGAAGCCGCACCGAGCGCTGGCCGGGAGTTCATCTACGAAGAAACGGGGGAGCTGGAGCCTGGTGCTGGATAGGTCCGCTGACCACATGATGAACTCCGGCAGCACCTCCGTAGAGCAAAAGCGTGGCCTAGGGGGCGCGCACCCACGGCGTGCCCCTCGTCGACAACCGGGCGCTCACCACCGCGCAGGGAACCGCCTCCATGGCCGCGGGAGGCCACCACAGGGACCGTGGTATACTTGCGAGGGCGGCCTTGGCCGTGCTTGGTCGGGAGGAAGTCAGGCCCTGCCTAGGGGGCTTTTCCTTTCTCCGCGGCCGAGAACCTCTTTGGGGCCATGGGGACGGCGAGTAGCCAAGAAGAAGAAAATGAGTAGCAAGAAGGGACGGGTTGAAGGGGCTCGCGCGGCCCCGTACTTATAGCCGGAGGAGGCCAACCGCCGAGCACCACGATCGCAGGTAATCATGATCGGCTATGCATGCATGGACTTATCATGTCGTGCAGTTTTCGAGGCGTCGTGGGGAAGCGCACTCGCCCACGTCCAATCAATCACCACGCGGCGCCCAAGGCCGCAGGCTGTTAGGGCCCGCGGCGCTTCACGCTTGCCCCTTCGCTTTCCTACTAGGCCAAGCCCGGGCACGCCTTGAGCCCGTGGGCTACTGTTGGCGTTCTGGGAATGGGGGTCCCCAGACTTGCCTGCCTGCAGCCTGCGGCGTGGCTCAAGTGGGGGCCCAGCGCGGCCCACCTTCATCAACTCAAGCTCCAGACCCTCACGAGGGGCCAAGCCTCGCGGGGCGGATGACCGGATGCTTCCTCAGAGGCAGCCTCATCAGGCAGGCTCGCGAGGAGGCAGAGAGATCAAGGCAGGGGTACCTCACGAGGAGCCCGTGACGCAAGCCATGACGATCGAGACCAGGCGGGCGCCAGCCTGCGCAGTGTCCTTGTTTCCCCTTTGGTGGAAAGGGGGCAAGCACAGGCCAAGGCATCGGGCAAAGGTTACCATTCCGGTGCAACGAGACCAAAGACCAACAGAGCGGCAGGACGGAGGTCACCATGGAGCCCAAGACAGCGTCATCACCAGTACTTTTGGTAGCGAAATACCACCTTTGGTCAGGATAACTTGTACTAGATGTTCCCTTTCAAAATGGCCAATTATTGGCGCTTGAGGGAGTCCTGGATTAGGGGGTGTCCGGATGGCCGGACTATACCTTCGGCCGGACTCCTGGACTATGAAGATACAAGATTGAAGACTTCGTCCCGTGTCCAGAAGGAACTTTCCTCGGTGTGGAAGGCAAGCTTGGCGATACGGATATGTAGATCTCTTACCATTGTAACCGACTCTGTGTAACCCTAGCCCTCTCCGGTGTCTATATAAACCGGAGAGTTTTAGTCCATAGGACGAACAACAATCATACCATAGGCTAGCTTCTAGGGTTTAGCCTCTCAAATCTCGTGGTAGATCTACTCTTGTACTACCCATATCATCAATATCAATCAAGCATGACGTAGGGTTTTATCTCCATCAAGAGGGCCCGAATGTCACACCCTAGCTAGTTCAAGCATTAGAGTGTGCATCATGTTTAAATTCCTCTTAAATTTGAAATGGGGATGACAGAACCCCCAGCACCCCCCCTGGAACAACTACGGTTTACTAAAAACTTTTTCAATGAACCTGAAATGCCCTTCTAAAAAGCCCACCCTTTTTGTTTTGGGTTAAAACCTTTGACAAAAATGGTGCACATTTTTCTAGGACATCATAAGGTCATTGGATTAATTCTTATACTATTTGCATTTGGGCATTTAAATGCTATAAAATATTTTAAATGCTCAAATAATCAAAAACTAAAATGTTTGCTGTTGGATATATTCTAAGCAGTAGCCATGATTAATTTTATGATTTATGGAAATGCCCTGGCATTTTTAATAAAGCCCTGAAGTTATAGAAATAATAGAATAAATGAAAAACAGAAAAGGGGAGACAGAACAGAGACTTACCTGGCGCAGCCCACCTAGCCCACCAGCTCGGCCCAGTCCACTGGCTCCTGCCAGTCATCCTCCTCCTCTCGCCAGGAGGACGAGAAGCGCGTGGCCAGCGCCCGCGGCCACACGCCGGCCACCTCCTGCTTCCGCCGACGCCCCGGCCACCTCCTGCGCCTACGAGTGCCACGCACTCCCCCATGTCCCCCTCTCATTCTCCCCACTCTCCCCGTGGCCCTCTCCCCCTCTCCGGCTCTCTCCCCATTCCCTACCGAGCGCAGCCATCGCTGCTGACAAGCTCCACCACAGCCACCGTCGTCCACTCGTTGCCTCGCCGTGCCAAGAAGCTCCGCCTCGTCCACTGCTTCGCCTCGACCCATCCACGAACGCTCGCTCGCCCCGAAGACGCTGCACCGAGCTCATCTTCAACCTCGGTCGCCGAAGATCCCCCTCACCGCCCCGCTCGCTCCAGCTCTTCCCCGAGCTCGCCGTTCGCTCCCCTGCAACCGCAGTGAGCTACTGACCTTCTCCCCCTCTCCGAGCTAGCTCTCGTGCACCGTACGTGCCGCCTCGAGCTCGCCCGAACACGCCGCCTCGGAGCTCGTCATCGACGAGGCTCCGACCATGCCACGGCCACGCCACTTAGTCCACTAAGCTCACCACGTCTCCAGGAGTCTAACGCACCTTACCACGCGCCTCGCCGTGCCCCGCAGCCTCGGTTCCGAGCTCACCCGAGCTCCGGCCGCCGCCAAGGTCGACGCTCGCGACGACTCCGGCCACCCCAGGCCCAACCACTCATACCACTCGACGTGGACGAGTGCCCGCGTCACTTAGATGCTCTCCGCCGTCCTTTTGGTTGCCGGAGTGCAAAACCCGAGCCCCTCCGCCGCGTCTGGCCTCGCCGGCGGCTAAACGCCGGCGAGTTTGACCACTTTTGACCGTGGACTGACGCGTGGGCCCAGGTTGACTCCCCCATGAGCCTATGACAGGTGGGGCCGGCCTGCTAATTAGTTTAGGATTAGTGTTAACTAATTTTAATTAGTTTAGTCACTGACATGTGGGCCCAGGCCCCACTGATAGTTAATTAGTACTAATTTAATCTTGTTAATTAGCTGAGACACTGACAGACAGGGCCCACCAGTCAGGTTTGACCTGGCCGACCTAGTTGACCCGCTGACGTCACACCTATGTGATGCTGACGCATTAATTCAATTACTGGAATTATTCTTATATAGGGAATTCCAAAAAATAGCCAAAACTTCTAAAAATCATAGAAAATCAACCATAGCTCCAAATCAAACAAATTATATATGAAAAATGATCAGAAAAATTCAATATATCCATCTGTAATGGTTTCATGCATGACAAAACAAGTTAACCTTGTTGTTTAAGCAAAATAAGATAATGCACTAATAAGGCTATGTTAAATGAGCTAACATTTGAATCTTTGATTCAAATGAGCTCATTCCTTTCTGTTTTAGCTTGCATTAGGCCAAGACACTTTCATTTTGCCATGTCATAGCATGCATCATATTGTTGCATATTGTCATGTGTTGATTATGTTCGGTGTGTCTTTCGTGGTAGGTTCTGCCTCCAAGAATAACCCCGCGTATCCGTCTGAAGGGCAGTACCCTACTACCACTACATCAGGCAAGCAACCCATTGATCATTCCGATACAAACCCATGTTCTCGGTTCTGCTCTTGTATACTGCATTAAGACCACGCGATTCAAACTACTGTGTGCTACAGTAGTTGAACCCTTATCCTCTGCATGACCTGTCATTGCCACGGTAACTAGATGAAACACACTAGCATGCGTAGGAGTTGATTGAGCCATGTATGTGTTTCCTACCTTGCTATGCCTGGTATGCTTAGAGTTGTGTCAGGTCTGGTTCATCTGGGTGATGGGCTAGAGTGAAATGATTATGTCAGTAATGTGAGGGATGTGTTGAACATGATTTGGTAAAGGTATCGATGAGAGGCCATGTAGGAGTACATGGTGGGTTGTTTCATTGAGACCATCCATAAGAACTGAGATCTGTATGCGTGATTTAAGATTCAGCTACTACCACACATTGGGCCCCGAAATATGACCCCGCTTGACTTACGGACCTCTCTCGTCCTCTGTCCAGGAGTTGCAACTAGTTTCTGGTGTTGTAGGTTATGTGTTGGTGGCCGTGCATAGCGCTGACCCTAGGGGTGGGCTATGATGCGGTAGATACACTGTGGCACGGTGTACCGAGTCACCCGTTTGGTGTCTCGGGAACCCTGCACACATCTTTTGGGGCCGTTGAGGACACCCCGGCCGGATCTCCTTGCGGATGGAACCTGAATAGGCGATAAACCTGGACTAGAGACTTGTGAGGTTAGTCAGGTCGTGGTCTACACCCACGTCGGCTTTCGCTTGAAGTCTGCCGAGCACATGTCGTGTGCAGACGCTAAGTGGTGGAAACATGTGTGACAAAGTACACCCCTGCAGGGTATAAAACTATTCGAATAGCCGCGTCCGCGGTTAAGGACTACTTGGTTGCCTATACAGTTCATAGACAAGCTAATGGATACTACTAAAAGACTCAAGATAAGTGTGAGTACCAAGGATGGGCCTCTCGTAGGATGACGAGGGAGGATCCCCGGTGGAGTATTGTGTTGGTGAGTAGTGGACTCGTGTGCGAAAACTATTTTTACTAGTGGAGTTACGTAGGATAGCTTAGCCAAGAGTCAAAGCTGGCTTGCTGCAATAACCCTACCACCTTCTTGAGAATGAGCATGTATAGTAGGTTCTGATGTAAGACTTGCTGAGTACCTTTGTACTCATGTTTGCTTAATTACTGTTTTCAGACGACAACACCACCCCCTCCGATGGGTTTTATGTAGACCTTGACATCGATGAGTGACTAGCCACCCAGATGGTGATCCTGGCCATGGAGGGCCCTATGTAGATAGACAGGCTTCGAGAAGCCTTCTTGCTTTCTAGTGTCTGTACTCAGACTATTTGCTTCCGCATGTGCTTGTATGCTTGTATGACTTGAGTGTTGGGTCATGTGACCCCTATCTGTATGAACATGTTATGTGTGGCTCTCTGGAGCCTTTAAATAAAGTACTTGAGTTGTAGAGTTTTGTTGTGATGCCATGTTGTATGTACTCATGTCGGGCATATTGTGTGTATGACTGAAATGCTTGGTATGAGTGGGATCTGACAATCTAGTTGATTATCCTTGGCAGCCTTTCTTATGGGGAAATGTAGTCTAGTGTTCCTCGAGCCATAGTAGTCCGCTACAGCCCGGTTCACCGGAGTCCTGCTAGCCCAGCGCTACTGCTCAGGACACTTGACTGGCCGGCATGTGTTTCACTTCATTCCTATGTTTGTCCCTTCGGGGAAATGTCACGCGGTGACATCCGGAGTCCTGCCTAGCCTGCTACAGCCCGGGTTCCCCGGAGTCCTATTAGCCCAGTGCTACAGCCCGGATTCACTCGCTGATCACCGACATGCTCGATGTGATTCATGTATGCCTGTCTCCATAGGTCTGCGCCGCTTTGGGTTCACAAATAGCCATGTCGGCCCGGGTTCTCTGTCATATGGATGCTAGCGACACTATCATATACATGAGCCAAAAGGCGCAAACGGTCCCGGGCCATGGTAAGGCGACACCCATGGGGATACCGTGCGTGAGGCCGCAATGTGATATGAGATGTTACCGGCTAGATCGATGTGACTTGGAATCAGGGTCCTGACAGCGTTGGCATCAGAGCCGGACTGCCTGTAGGTTCGTTGAGCCAAACTGGTCGATGTTGAGTCTAGAAATGCTTTAGTTATATGTAGGGGAATTGATTGTGGGAGGGAACGTAAGGCCCTTTTTACTCCTTACCTTATGCCCTCTGATCTGAGTCATTCTCTTCTCATTCAACGTGGGATAAGGACTAGGCTCTCTTCTTCTATCAGGTTCATGTGTTACTAATCCGTAGTAGCTTATAAGATTGTTGTTACAAGTCTTAGTATAGTTTCTACTACTTTTAGTATGTTGCCAGTTGAATCAGAACCTTGATATGATGTTGTTGAGTGGTAGTGCAAACTGTTGTGGATGTCTTAAATCCTTTTCTGAGCATTTACAGCTGTTATGCTGTCCAATTTTCCCTAGAAATTCTAATGCCTTTGCATTGTGGTTGTGCTTTCAGATGGCCACTCGTGCTCAAAACCAAGTGGTTCGCCTGACCCGGTGCCTCGATGTGCCCGGTCATACTGCTATGTTAGTCCGGGTAATGATCGAGACGAGTTACCATTGGTATCCCGAATACACTGTCAAAGAGCAGTTCAGAGACTTCAACTAGAGCCAGTACCTCCATACCGTCAGGATATATCCCTCTTATCCTGGAGCCACTGAGCCCCTTCACTGTTCCTATGGACTCGGGGTTACTGTTGAGATGGCTGTGCAGGATGCTGCCTATTCCATGATGACCATCATGCGAGTCCGGATTGGCCTGCTTCGGAACACTGACTTCCATTATATGCCAGCTTCACTTCTGGGAGCGCAAGGGTATCTCCAGGCTGTCTATGCTGACCCCACACATGAGGAGTCACTACTCCGCACCACTGCCGAGATGCTCGACGATAAGGACCGCGAAAATCGGGCCTTGCATATGGAGCTTTTTAACTCTCGTGCTGATCACTGGGCCACTTTGACTCGGTTTGCGCCGGCGGTACAGGCAGGATACATGGATCTGAGGGATCTGTACCATGTACGATCTGGATTGCCAAATTGCATGGAGTGGCGCGATGTGGGAGGCATCACCCCTCCTCGTGGTCCTCGTCTGCCACCACCTGTGGGACCAAGGCCACATCCGAGTCCCTTTGGTCCGCAGGCTCCGCAGGACCGTCTGTTCCCAGATGATCATGTTCCACTTCCAGGTTTTGGTGGCGACTTCTATGAGGATTACTACGGAGCCGTCTGAGCTAGTAGTAGTTTCACTAGTATTGTAGTAGTAGTATCTCCACTATCATGTGTGACTTGTGGAATATGACTTAGGAGTAATCAATTCTGGATGTGTAGACAAATAATGTATAGGAGCTTGGAATGCCTTCGATGAGATGTAATGTCTTTCACCATAGTTGTACTCTAGCCTGGGCTTGTACTAAACTATGTACGGTGTGTATGACCAATGGTATATATATATATGGCAGTTTCTATATTACCATGTCGTGCAATGAACATCTTAGCATTCCATGTTATCCATTACATTCTGCACTTCCTTGCTAAGTTTGTGCCATCCTTATCTAAACCGTTGTCTTGTTTTCTCCTAGGATGGTCAACACCCGCAGCAAGCCTGCTGCCCCGAAGCAGGGGGAAGCCAGTGCAGCTAGGGGTGAAAATCTGCCTCACCCGCCTTCTCTGGCCGAAGTGATGCTGGAGGCGGAAAGAAACAAGCGTGAGACTAACCGCTTGCTAGAGTGGATTGAGCAGAACACTACATGCCATCAGCGAAATGACTTGGTGTCAATCAATGACTTCATCAAGCTGTACCCACCAAAGTTTAACCATTCCGTCGAGCCCCTCGACGCGGATGACTGGCTTCACAGCATCACCCACAAGCTACGTTCTGCCAACGTAGCCGAAGCTGACAAGGTTAGTTATGCTGCCTATCACCTCGAAGGCCCTGCTAGCCTTTGGTGGGAAAACTTTGAAGCTATGCGCCCGGTCGGCCAAATCACTACTTGGGCTGAATTCAGTGAGGCTTTCCGTGAGCATCACATTCCGGAAGGTCTCATGGATCGCAAGAGGGAAGAGTTCTGCAATTTCACCCAAGGAAGACTGACTGTGGATGCATATAGCCGTGAATTTGGGAATCTGGCATGATATGCTCCTGAAGAGGTATCCACCGATGCTAAGAAGTAGGCAACGTTCCACAAGGGACTTAGCCTTGAGCTTCGCCGCGATCTTCGTCTACACGAGTGCACCTCCTTTCAGAAGTTGGTCAATAAAGCCATCAGTGCTGAGTCAGGCCAGTCTGACTATGATGCTTCACGCAAACACTCTCGTGATTTTGGCTCTTCATCCGGCTCTGGATCCCAGAAGCGCCGGGTGTGGATTCCAAGCACGGCACTGCCACCCAGGTTCATTCCGAGGCCATCCTTTGAGGCACCTCGTCCCAACCAGCAGTTTGCACCGCCCAAGCCCTATGGTGGCCCCGCTGCTAATGCTGCCCCACGTCCCAATGTTGTGACGTGTTTCAAGTGTGGAGAGCCGAGTCACTATAGCCGAGAGTGTCCCCAAAACAACAACCTCAATCAGTCTGGAAAGTCCGTTGGCCGTGGTAAGCCAGTGGGAAAGACATTCTACGCCAAGCCGGTCACCACTGCACGTGGCCATGTCAACTATGTCTCAGCTGAGGAGGCTCACGAGGATCCTAACGTTGTCCTTGGTACGCTCCTTGTTAATTGCCATCCGGCATCCGTTCTTTTCGATACTGGAGCATCTCATTCATTCATATCCGAAAACTATGCTCGATTGCATAACACGACATTTTGTGACATGCCCACTTCCATGGTAATTCAAACTCCGGGTTCCAAATGGCAAACTTCTAGAGTAAGCCATGGGAACGAAATTCTTGTTGATAGACTTGTCTTTCTTGCATCTTTAATAGCTCTCAAGTCCTCGGACATTAACATCATCTTGGGTATGGACTGGATGTCAGCTCATTACGCTAAGATTGATTGTGCCACTAGAACCGTTCAACCTACTCACCCATCGGGCAAGACAGTCAATGTCTTAACTCGAGTGGCCAAGCGCCAGCTTTACTCCCTAAATGCCAACCCCCTTCCAGACCTTGAGGATATTCCGGTAGTCCGAGACTTTCTAGATGTCTTTCTAGAAGAACTGCCAGGTGTTCCACCTGACAGGGATGTCGAGTTCGTGATAGACCTTGTTCCAGGAATCGTTCCAATTTCTAGAAGACCCTATAAGATGGCAGCCTTAGAACTAGCCGAGCCTAAGAACCAACTCGATGAGTCCTTGAAAAAGGGTTTCATCCGTCCTAGTTCCTCTCCTTGGGCTTGCCCCGTCCTCTTCATCAAGAAGAAGGATGGAACGGATCGGATGGTTGTAGATTACAGACCTGTCAACTTGGTCACCATCAAGAACAAGTATCCGCTTCCCAGGATCAACGATCTATATGACCAGCTCGCTGGATCCTTAGTCTTTTCCAAGATGGATTCGAGGTTGGGCTACCATCAAATCAAAATCAGAAATGGGGACATTCCCAAAACAGCCTTTGTTACTCGTTATGGCCAATATGAGTACACCGTTATCTCTCTCGGTTTAACCAATGCCCCAGCCACCTTCTCACGGTTAATGAACTCGGTCTTCATGGAGTATTTGGATAAATTCGTCGTAGTTTACCTCGATGACATACTCATCTACTCCAAGAATGAAGAGGAACATGCCGAACATCTAAGGCTGGTGTTGACGAAACTTCGAGAGCATCGCCTTTATGCCAAATTCTCCAAGTGTGAATTTTGGTTGCCAGAAGTGACCTATCTAGGCCATGTAATCTCTAGTAAGGGTATTGCTGTCAATCGCGAGCGAGTTCAAGCTGTCCTTGATTGGACTCCACCTGAGACGGTCAAGCAAGTTTGGAGATTCCTTGGCTTAGCGAGCTATTGCCGCCGCTTCATCGAGAATTTCTCCAAGGTTGCTAAACCTCTAACTGAACTCCTCAAGAAAGATAAAAAGTTCGAGTGGACCCCATAGTGTGAGTTCAGCGTTCAGGAACTGAAAAGACACCTGACATCTGCTCCCGTACTGGTACCACCAGATTTCTCCAAGGACTTTATTATCTATTGCGATGCCTCGCGACAAGGACTAGGTTGCATACTCATGCAAGATCGTCAGGTAATTGCCTATGCTTCACGGCAATTACACCCACATGAGGAAAACTATCCCACACATGATCTAGAGCTTGCAGCTGTAGTCCATGCACTCAAAACTTGGCGACATTACCTCCTCGGTAATCATTGCGAGATCTTCACCGATCACCAAAGTTTGAAATATATCTTCACCCAACCGGATTTGAATCTTAGGCAACGACGTTGGGTCGAGTTGATCTCGGATTACGACTTAGGAATAACTTACACCCCGGGCAAAGCCAATGTCATGGCTGATGCACTAAGTCGTAAGTCCTATTGTAACAATCTGATGTTACAACAAAGTCAACCACTTCTCCATGAGGAATTTCGTAAGCTTAATCTTCACATTGTTCCTCGAGGATTCCTATCCACCCTGGTGGCGAAGCCTAACCTTACGGATCAAATCATAGCTGCCCAGAAGCATGATAGGGGCATATTCCGGATTAAGGAAAACATTGCTAGCGGAGTTGCTAAATGTTTTTCCATGGATGAGCGAGGTGTTGTCTTCTTCGAAAACCACTTGGTGGTTCCCAAGAAACAACATCTACGCCAGTTGATTCTTAAGGAAGCTCATGAATCCCCTCTCACCATTCATCCCGGTAGTACTAAAATGTATCAAGACCTACGCCAGAGGTTTTGGTGGACTAGGATGAAGAGAGAAATCGCTCAATACATTGCTAATTGCGACGTTTGTCGTCGTGTTAAAGTAGAGCATCAACGGCCTGCTGGCACCCTTCAACCTTTGGCTATTCCTGAGTGGAAATGGGATAAAATCAGTATGGATTTCATCACTGGGTTTCCCAGGACCAAGAGACGGAATAATGCCATCTTCGTCGTGATCGACCATCTTTCCAAAGTAGCCCATTTCCTACTTGTTCGTGAGAGTATCACCGCTAGCCAGCTAGCTGACTTATACATCTCCCGGATAGTGTCTCTTCATGGTGTCCCATTGGAAATTAACTCAGACCGTGGGAGTCTCTTCACCGCTCGATTTTGGGAAAGTTTCCAAAATGCTATGGGAACTCGGCTCTCTTTCAGCACCGCCTTCCATCCTCAATCAAGTGGTCAAGTAGAGGGAGTCAATCAAATTCTGGAAGATATGCTCTGAGCTTCTGTCATCTCATTCGGAATGGGTTGGGAGAAATGCCTTCCATTCGCGGAGTTTGCTTATAACAATAGTTATCAAGCTAGCTTGGGCAAAGCTCCTTTCGAAGTTCTCTATGGACGAAAATGTTGAACGCCTCTTAACTGGTCAGAAACCGGGGAAAGACAACTATTTGGCCCGGATATGATTCAGCAAGCAGAAGAGCAGGTTTGCGTTATTCGTGAGAAATTGAAAACAGCCCAATCTCGTCAAAAGAGCCAATATGATCGTAAACATAAGCTCATGATTTATGAAGTCGGCGAGAAGGCTTACCTTCGGGTTACTCCATTAAAGGGAACCCATCGTTTTGGTATCAAAGGCAAATTGGCTCCTCGTTACATCGGACCCTTTCGCATTCTTGCCAAACGAGGAGAAGTTGCCTACCAATTGGAACTACCTTCGCATCTTTCCAGAGTTCACGATGTCTTCCACATTTCTCAACTCAGGTGCTGCTTCGCTGATCCTATCCGTGGAGTGGACCACGAAACGCTTGATCTACAAGATAACCTCTCATATCGGGAATATCCCGTTCGTATCCTTGATCAAGCCGAGCGTACCACTCGACGCCATAATATCAAGTTTCTCAAGGTTCAATGGTAACACCATTCCGAGAAAGAAGCCACTTGGGAAAGGGAGGATCGTCTTCGACTCGAGTACCACACCTTCTTCCCGGAGGATCCTAAATCTCGGGATGAGATTCTTTTGAGTGGGGGTGAGTTGTCACACCCTAGCTAGTTCAAGAATTAGAGTGTGCATCATGTTTAAATTTCTCTTAAATTTGAAATGGGGATGACAGAACCCCCAGCACCCCCCCATGGAACAACTAGGGTTTACTAAAAACTTTTCAATGAACCTGAAATGCCCTACTAAAAAGCCCACCCTTTTTGTTTTGGGTTAAAACCTTTGACGAAAATGGTGCACATTTTTCTAGGACATCATAAGGTCATTGGATTAATTCTTATAGTATTTGCATTCGGGCATTTAAATGCTATAAAATCTTTTAAATTCTCAAATAATCATAAACTAAAATGTTTGTTGTTGGATATATTCTAAGCAGTAGCCATGATTAATTTTATGATTTATGGAAATGCCCTGGCATTTTTAATAAAGCCCTGAAGTTACAGAAATAATAGAATAAATGAAAAACAGAAAGAGAGAGAGAGAGAACAGAGACTTACCTGGAGCAGCCCACCTAGCCCACCAGCTCTCGGCCCAGTCCACTGGCTCCTGCCAGTCGTCCTCCTCCTCTCGCCAGGAGGACGAGAAGCGCGTGGCCGGCGCCCGCGGCCACACGCCGGCCACCTCCTGCTTCCGCAGACGCCCCAGACGCGCCTACGAGTGCCACGCACTCCCCCACGTCCCCCTCTCATTCTCCCCACTCTCCCCGTGGCCCTCTCCCCCTCTCTGGCTCTCTCCCCATTCCCTACCGAGCGCAGCCGTCGCTGCCGACAAGCTCCACCGCAGCCACCGCCATCCACTCGTTGCCTCACCATGCCAAGAAGCTCCGCCATCGTCCACTACTTCGCCTCGAGCCATCCACGAACGCTCGCTCGCCCCGGAGACGTTGCACCGAGATCATCTTCAACCTCGGTCGCCAGAGATCCCCCTCGCCGCCCCGCTCGCTCCAGCTCTTCCCCGAGCTCGCCGTTCGCTCCCCTGCAACCACAGTGAGCTACTGACCTTCTCCCCCTCTCCGAGCTAGCTCTCGTGCATCGTACGCGCCGCCTCGAGTTCGCCCGAACGCGCCGCCGCGGAGCTCGTCGTCGATGAGGCTCCGGCCATGCCACGGCCACGCCACTTAGTCCACTAACCTCACCACGTCTCCAGGAGTCTAATGCACCTTACCACGCGCCTCGCCTTGCCCCGCAGCCTCGGTTCCGAGCTCACCCGAGCTCCGGCTGCCGCCAAGGTCGACGCCCGCGACGACTCCGGCCACCCCAGGCCCAACCACTCATACCACTCGACGCGGACGAGTGCCCGCATCAATTAGATGCTCTCTGCCGTCCTTTTGGTTGCCGGAGTGCAAAACCCGAGCCCCTCCGCCGCGTCTGGCCTCGCCGGCGGCTAAACACCAGCGAGTTTGACCACTTTTAACCATGGACTGACGCGTGGGCCCATGTTGACTCCCTCCTGAGCCTATGACAGGTGGGGCCGGCCTGCTAATTAGTTTAGGATTAGTGTTAACTAATTTTAATTAGTTTAGTCACTGACATGTGGGCCCAGGCCCCACTGACAGTTAATTAGTACTAATTTAATCCTGTTAATTAGCTGAGACACTGACAGACAGGGCCCACCAGTCAGGTTTGACCTGGCCGACCCAGTTGACCCGCTGACATCACACCTATGTCATGCTGACGCATTAATTCAATTATTGGAATTATTCTTATATAGGAAATTCCAGAAAATAGCCAAAACTTCTAAAAATCATAGAAAATCAACCATAGCTCCAAATCAAACAAATTATATATGAAAAATGATCAGAAAAATTCAATATCCATCTATAATGGTTTCATGCATGACAAAAGAAGTTAACCTTGCTATTTAAGCAAAATAAGATAGTGCACTAATAAGGCTATGTTAAATGAGCTAACATTTGAATCTTTGATTCAAATGAGCTCATTCCTTTCTGTTTTAGCTTGCATTAGGCCAAGACACTTTCATTTTTCCATGTCATAGCATGCATCATATTGTTGCATATTGTCATGTGTTGATTATGTTCGGTGTGTCTTTCGTGGTAGGTTCTGCCTCCGAGGATAACCCCGAGTATCCGTCTGAAGGACAGTACCCTACTACCACTACATCAGGCAAGCAACCCATTGATCATTCCGATACAAACCCATGTTCTTGCTTCTGCTCTTGTTTACTGCACTAAGACAACGCGATTCAAACTGCTGTGTGCTATGGTAGTTGAACCCTTATCCTCTGCATGACCTGTCATTGCCACAGTAACTAGATGAAACCCACTAGCATGTGTAGGAGTTGATTGAGCCATGTATGTGTTTCCTACCTTGCTATGCCTGCTATGCTTAGAGTTGTGTCAGGTCTGGTTCATCTATGTGACGGGCTAGAGTGAAATGATTATGTCGGTAATGTGAGGGATGTGTTGAACATGATTTGGTAAAGGTATCGATGAGAGGCCATGTAGGAGTACATGGTGGGTTGTTTCATTGAGACCGTCCATAAGAACTGAGATCTGTATGCGTGATTTAAGATTCAGCTACTACCACACATTGGGCCCCGAAATATGACCCCGCTCGACTTATGGACCCCTCTCGTCCTCTGTCCAGGAGTTGCAACTAGTTGCTGGTGTTGTAGGTTATGTGTTGGTGGCCGTGCGTAGCGCTGACCCTAGGGGTGGGCTATGATGCGGTAGATACACCGTGGCACGGTGTACCGAGTCGCCCGTTTGGTGTCTCGGGAACCCAGCACACATCGTTTGGGGCCGTTGAGGACACCCCGGCCGGATCTCCTTGCGGATGGAACCTGAATAGGCGATAAACCTGGACTAGAGACTTGTGAGGTTAGTCAGGTCGTGGTCTACACCCACGTCGGCTTTCGCTTGAAGTCTGCCGAGCACATGTCGTGTGCAGACGCTAAGTGGTGGAAACATGTGTGACGAAGTACACCCCTGCAGGGTATAAAACTATTCGAATAGCCGCGTCCGTGGTTAAGGACTACTTGGTTGCATATACAATTCATAGACAAGCTAATGGATACTACTAAAAGACTCAAGATAAGTGTGAGTACCGAGGATGGGCCTCTCGTAGGATGACGAGGGAGGATCCCCGGTGGAGTATTGTGTTGGTGAGTAGTGGACTCGTGTGCGAAAACTATTTTTACTAGTGGAGTTCCGTAGGATAGCTTAGCCAAGAGTCAAAGCTGGCTTGCTGCAATAACCCTACCACCTTCTTGAGAATGAGCATGTATAGTAGGTTCTGATGTAAGACTTGCTGAGTACCTTTGTACTCATGTTTGCTTAATTACTGTTTTCAGACGACAACACCACCCCCTCCGATGGGTTTTATGTAGACCTTGACATCGATGAGTGACTAGCCACCCAGGTGGTGATCCTGGCCATGGAGGGCCCTATGTAGATAGACAGGCTTCGAGAAGCCTTCTTGCTTTCTAGTGTCTGTACTCAGACTATTTGCTTCCGCATGTGCTTGTATGCTTGTATGACTTGAGTGTCGGGTCATGTGACCCCTATCTGTATGAACATGTTATGTATGGCTCTCTGTAGCCTTTAAATAAAGTACTTGAGTTGTAGAGTTTTGTTGTGATGCCATGTTGTATGTACTCATATCGGGCATATTGTGTGTATGATTGAAATGCTTGGTATGAGTGGGATCCAACAATCTAGTTGATTATACTTGGCAGCCTTTCTTATGGGGAAATGTAGTCTGGTGTTCCTCGAGCCATAGTAGTCCTCTACAGCCCGGTTCACCGGAGTCTTGCTAGCCCAGCACTACTGCTCCGGACACTTGACTGGCCGGCATTTGTTTCACTTCGTTCCTATGTCTGTCCCTTCGGGGAAATGTCACGCGGTGACATCTGGAGTCCTGCCTAGCCTGCTACAGCCCGGGTTCCCCGGAGTCCTGTTAGCCCAGTGCTACAGCCCGGATTCACTCGCTGATGACCGACATGCTCGATGTGATTCATGTATGCCTGTCTCCATAGGTCTGCGCCGCTTTGGGTTCACGACTAGCCATGTGGGCCCGGGTTCTCTGTCATATGGATGCTAGCGACACTATCATATACGTGAGCCAAAAGGCGCAAACGGTCCCGGGCCATGGTAAGGCGACACCCGTGGGGATACCGTGCGTGAGGCCACAATGTGATATGAGGTGTTACCGGCTAGATCGATGTGACTTGGAATCGGGGTCCTGACACCGAACCTGGGTAAAACATCGTGTCCCCTGCCTCCTGTTACCATCCGGCCTATACGCACAGTTCGGGACCCCCTACCCGATATCCGCCGGTTTTGACACCGACATTGGTGCTTTCGTTGAGAGTTCCTCTGTGTCGTCACTTTTAGGCCCGATGGCTTCTCCGATCATCAATAGCGATGCGATCCAGGGTGAGATTTTTCTCCCCGGACAGATCTTCGTATTCGGCGGCTTTGCACTGCGGGCCAATTTGCTTGGTCATCTGGAGCAGATCGAAAGCTACGCCCCTGGACATCAGGTCAGATTTGGAAGTTTGAACTACACGGCCGACATCCGCGGAGACTTGATCTTCGACGGGTTCGAGCCACAGCCGAGCGCGTCGCACTGTCACGATGGGCATGATTTAGCTCTACCGCCGAACAGTGCCCTGGAGGCCGCACCCGTGTCTGCTCTGACCCCTAGCTCAGAGCCGATCACACCAACCGAGGATGGGTGGTTAGACACCGCCACGGGGGCTGCAATCTCTACAGCGATTGAGTCAAACAGCAGCCCTATTCTATGCGAAGACCATGACTCCAAGGAGCCGGACTCCTCTCCGGACTCCGAGCCCTCTGCGCGCCGACCGATCGAGCCCGATTGGGCACCGATCATGGAGTTCACCGCCGCGGACATCTTTCAGCACTCGCCCTTCGGCGATATTCTGAATTCACTAAAGTCTCTCTCTTTGTCAGGAGAGCCCTGGCCGGACTATGGTCGGCAAGGTTGGGATGCGGATGATGAAGAAATTCAAAGCCCACCCACCACCAACTTCGTAGCCACTGTCGATGATTTAACCGACATGCTCGACTTCGACTCCGAAGACATCGACGGTATGGACGCCAACGCAGGAGACGATCAAGAACCAGCGCCTATAGGGCACTGGAAAGCCACCTCGTCGTATGATATATACATGGTGGACACCCCAAAAGAAGGCAATGGCGATGGAACATTGGAGGATGACCCCTCCAAGAAGCAGCCTAAGCGCCGGCGTTAGCGGCGCCACTCTAAATCCCGCCAAAACAAGAACAGTGATTCCAGCACGGGGGATAATAACACCCCGGACAGTGCCAAAGACAACCACCTCCAGCAAGATTCAGCACAGGAGGATAGAGAAGCCAGCCCTCATGAGAGAGCGGCAGACAGAGAGGTCGAGGACGATAATTATATGCCTCCCTCCGAAGACGAGGCAAGCCTCGACGATGATGAATTTGTCGTGCCGGAGGATCCCATCGAACAAGAGCGTTTCAAACGCAGGCTTATGGCCACGGCGAGTAGCCTCAAGAAAAAACAGCAACAACTTAGAGCTGATCAAGATTTGCTAGCCAACAGATGGACTGAAGTCTTTGCGGCCGAAGAGTATGAACTCGAAGGCCCCTCCAAGAGCTACCCAAAGCGCAGGTTGCTACCCCAATTAGAGGAGGAAGCACCTAAATCACCAGCGCATGATGCGGCCGACCGGCCACCCCGTGGCCGCGACAGAGAGGCCTCTTGGCCCTCCACTCAAGCCGCACCCCGGTGTCGCTCAAAAACTACCAAGGCATGGGAAATGCGCCAGACCTGCGAGATATATTGGAGGACAAAGCAAGGCAAACAAGATCGATCTATGAATCACGTGGGCGCCCCACGGCACGAGACGGTACTCGTTACGCCGGATGCAGTAAATCCGGCCGGGCCGAACACAGTAGACAAAGCTCGTTTGAGCTGCGTCGTGATGTAGCCCAGTACAGAGGCGCCGCACACCCACTATGCTTTACAGATGAAGTAATGGATCATCAAATCCCCGAGGGTTTCAAACCCGTGAACATCGATTCATATGATGGCTCAACAGATCATGCGGTATGGATCGAGGACTATCTCCTTCATATCCACATGGCCCGCGGTGATGACCTACACGCCATCAAATACCTCCCACTCAAGCTTAAAGGACCAGCCCGACATTGGCTTAACAGCTTGCCAGCAGAATCAATTGGTTGTTGGGAGGACCTGGAACCGCATTCCTCGACAATTTCCAGGGCACTTATGTGCGACCACTAGACACCGATGACCTAAGCCACATAATTCAGCAGCCAGAGAAATTGGCCAGACAATTCTGGACACGATTCCTAACCAAGAAAAATCAAATCGTCGATTGTCCGGACGCAGAGGCCCTAGCAGCCTTTAAGCATAACATCCGTGACGAGTGGCTTGCACGGCACCTAGGACAGGAAAAGCCAAAATCTATGGCAGCCCTCACGACACTTATGACCCGCTTTTGCGCGGGAGAAGACAGCTGGCTAGCTCGCAGCAATAACATGACCAAGAACCCTGGTAATTCGGATACCAAGGACAGCAGTGGCAGGTCGCGTCGCAACAAGCAAAAGCGCCGCATCAATAGCGACAATGCTGAGGATACGGCAGTTAATGCCGGATTCAGAGGCTCTAAACCCGGCCAGCGGAAAAAGCCATTCAAAAGAACTACTCCGGGCCCGTCCAGTTTGGACCGAATACTCGACCGCTCATGCTAGATACATGGCACCCCCGAAAAACCAGCCAATCACACCAACAGGGATTGTTGGGTGTTCAAGCACGCAGGCAAGTTAAATGCTGAAAGCAGAGACAAGGGGCTGCATAGCGATGACGAGGAGGAGCCCCGGCCGCTGAACAATAGTGGACAGAAAGGTTTTCCCGCACAAGTGCGGACGGTGAACATGATATACGCAACCCACGTCCCCAAGAGGGAGCGGAAGCGTGTGCTAAGGGACGTATACGCGATGGAGCCAGTCGCCCCAAAGTTCAACCCATGGTCTTCCTGCCCGATCACTTTTGATTGAAGGGACCACGCCCACTAGCATCCATCATGGCGGATTCGCCGCATTGGTTCTAGACCCAATTATTGATGGATTTCACCTCACTAGAGTCCTTATGGACGGCGGCGGCAGTCTGAACCTGCTTTATCAGGATACAGTGCGGAAAATGGGCATCGATCCCTCGAGGATTAAACCCACCAGAACAACCATTAAAGCCGTCATACCAGGTGTAGAAGCCAATTGTACAGGATCAGTTACACTTGAAGTGGTCTTCGGATCTCCGGATAATTTCCGAAGCGAGGAGTTAATCTTCGACATAGTCCCGTTCCGCAGTGGCTATCACGCACTGCTCGGGCGAACCGCATTTGCCAAGTTCAATGCGGTGCCCCACTACGCATACCTCAAGCTCAAGATGCCGGGCCCTCGAGGCATCATCACAGTCAATGGAAACACCGAATGCTCTCTCCAAACGGAGGAGCATACGGCGGCTATCACAGCGGAAGTACAAAGCAGCCTCTCAAGGCAATTCTCCAGTCCGGCCATTAAACGTCCGGACACCGTCAAGCGCGCCCAGGGTAACCTACAACAATACCACCTGGCATGTTCCGAGCAAGCGTAGCAATGCGACCCCAACCCCAGCCTTCGCGAACTTGCGAAACCAGTGTTGCGCGTACATAACTACGCTCTAGAAATACCATGGGCACAGGGGGAGGGGCACCATCACGGCACACCCGAAACGCGGCTTAATCCGCACTAGGGGCTGCCAATTTCTTAATTTTCTCTTATTTTTAGGACTCCATTCTTCGGAAGGCTTGTCCCGCAGTACAATTGCCGCACAAACGATACAACTAGGGAAGCAGAACGCTATGCCGCACTACGGAACTCTAAGGTGGTCTCTATAACGAGCAGTATACCTGTTTCGCATAACATTCCGCAGCTCGCCCTGGAAAGGACATATTTGATAGTCCCATCTTTTGCTTATCGCACTATTTGTATCGTTCTGCTTTGATTGCAGCTTTTTTAAATAAACAATGCATAGCTTCCGTCTATTATTGCACTACCTCTTTTTTACAAATATATGTTCATTAATGACATGTTGCACCCATACACTTTGGTACGGCCAATACGCCAGGGGCTTAAGTACCCCACAACATGGTGTGAGAAGTCCGAACACTTTCACAAGTGCGGCACCCCGAACTTATAGCATTATACGCATCGGCTCCGAATCATGTCTTGGGTCAAATGTTGGGTTTGCCCGGCTCCTATGTTTTGGTACCTTACGTTCCGTTATATCGGCTAAGGTAGCACTAGGAGAACTACTGCGATTGTGCCCCAGTTGAGCTGGGCTAAGCACCTCAGTAAAGAAAGCTAAAACTGACCGTCATGATGAGGCGAGAGCTGGTCGCTGTTCGAGAGGTTTTCGAGTCCCTAAAGACTTATGCCGCTTAGAGCGAGGAGTCGGCTTCGTCCGGCCTAGGCGTGGATAGCGCCCCGAACTAGGTCTTCCGAACACTAGGGGCTTTGCCGAAATTTAAAATTATAGAATTCTATGGCTAAGTGAGAGTGTTCAAGCATTATAGTCTGATTGCCTTGTTCGTTGTGTTGAGCGCCTCCCTCGAAGGACCCAAGAATGGGAAAAAGAGCGCTCATGTTTATCCCGAACACCCCAGCACTCGTGGCATGGGGGCAGAAGCCGACGACTCGCCATCTCTCAAATTTGATAAATGGCCGCACAAAAGGTAATATTTTAAATTCAAAAGTGTTGCTTAGCGCATATGAACAAGTTTTGAGCGCACAGGATCACAAATGCAAGTTTACTCAAAAATTACATCTTTGGAGCATTCATTCGCTATAAGGCGGGCACCCTTCAGGACGCCCTCATAATACATCTCAGGCTTGCGATGCTCCTTGCCCGACGGTGGCCCGTCCTTCACAAGCTTCTCAGCATCTAGCTTGCCCCAGTGCACCTTCGCACGGGCAAGCGCCCTACGGCACCCTCGATGCATACGGAGCGCTTGATGACTTCGAGCCTTGGACAGGCCTCCACCAGCCACCTCACCAGCCCAAAGTAGCTCCCAGGCATGGCCTCTTCAGGCCACAGCCAGACTATGAGGCCCTTCATGGCCTGTTCGGCCACCTTATGGAGCTCGACCAGCTGTTTCAGCTGGTCACTTAAGGGCACCGGGTGTTCAGCCTCAGCATACTGAGACCAGAACACCTTCTCCGTCGAGCTTCCCTCCTCGACGCGGTAGAAGGCGGCGGCATCCGACACGCTACGGGGCAAGTCTGCGAATGCTCCTGGAGAGCTCCAGATTCAGGTAAGTGACAAGTAATTCACTTTTACGTGCTTGCTTTGCATAAAGAATGCCTTACCCGCCGCTATCTTTTTTATTGCCTCAACCTCCTGGAGGGCCTTCTGGGCTTCGGCCTTGGCAGACTTGGCATATTCAGTGGCCGCCGCGAGCTCAGACTCTCACGTCTTCGAGTCAAGCTCCAAACTCTCATGTTTTTTCATGAGAGCTTGGAGCTCTTGCCGCACCTCGCCAACCTGCGTCTCATGCTTCTCCTGCTCGGTGCGCTCCGTGGCCGCCCTCTTTTTGGCCTCGGACAGCGCTTGCTTAAGGGTCGCTACCTCAGTTATGGCCCCTACAATAGCCGCGTTAATCTTGCCACTTTTTGCAATTGCACCTTTCACATATTTCAATAAGGTATTTCTTACCTTCCTTCTCCTCGAGCTGCTGCTTGGCTAGGCCGAGCTCTTGCTCGGACCGCTCGAGGTTCTGCTTCAGCGTATCCACCTCCACAATCAGTGCGGCGGAGGCCAGCAGCGAAGCCTGCATACGCATATTGACTTGATTATGTTAGACTCCTGCGATTATTAGATCCTCTATTCGGCTTTTCTTTCCGAACGTCGAACAGAGCATCAGGGGCTACTGTCTATGCGGTAATATTTTTTACATATTCTTTACTTACCTCAAAGCCTGTTAGAAGGTTGGCACAGGCTTCAGTCAGTCCGCTCTTGGCGGACCGAACCTTCTGGATCACCACACTCATAACAGTGTGGTGCTCCTCGTCGATGGAGGCACCGTTAAGCGTCTCCAGCAAATTGTCCGGTGCCTCCAGTTGGACGGAGGTCACCGGCTCGGTAGGCTTGCTCCTCTTGGAAGGAGGCTGCCTACCGGAGTCTGGAACCGTTGAAGGTTCCGGCGCGGTGTCCGGATCAAGGCCGGACTTGGAGCCCTTGGGGGTTCTATCCCCTTTACGCCTGGAGTCCGAGAGGTTGCCTTGCGGCGCCTCCAGGACCACCTCCTCCTGGCTTGGAACCTGTTGGGACGCCACCTCGGCGCCGTCCGTAGGGTGGGGGGGGGAAGCCGTCGGAAGCGAATTCACATCCAATGAGTCCAGGGAGCCGCTCGACGACTCGTCGAGCCCGACCTTGGGCGGACTGCACAATCAAGTTCGACGTAAGGAAAAGCTGTGCAATGTGGGAATACTATGAATCACTCTGGTATCCGGATACTTACGATTTCTCCAGGGGCTTGGCCCTGTGCGGCCACTCCTCTTCGCCGTCGTCGGCGTTGGTGGAGTAGTCCGGAGGAGGGGTCTTCCCCCTCTTGGACCCTTCGGCCTCCCCGGTTGGGGCGGCCTTCCTTTTCTTCCCTCCCCCCGCTGGGGGGGAGAGGTTTCTTCTTCCTCCTCCTTGTCTTCATGGGAGGAGTGCGCCTTGGAGTCGTCGGATGGTGAATCCGACACCTCCTAGCGCCGAGCACTCTTTCGAGTCCCCGTGGCCTTCTTCTTGGCCTTCTTCTCCAGCAACACGTAAGGTGCCGGAACCAGCAGCTTCGCCAAGCGAGCATCCGCTGGGCCTTCGGGCAAAGGAGCCGGACAGTTGATCTGTCCGGACGTCTCCTCCCAATCCTGTCAAAGGTAAGGGAACTTAGATCCCGCATGGAGTCAAACTATGAAAAACTAATACCCTGTAAAAGGTGAAAACAGCTTACCGCACGAGCGTGACGCTGCGTGCTGAATCCGTGATCCTCGGTAGCGGATGCGGGGGCCTCGGAGCCCTTGAAAAGCACCTTCCAGCATCTTCGTACGTCATGTCAAAGAGCCTGCTAAGAGTTCGATGCCGCGCCGGGTCGAACTCCCATAGGTTGAAAGCCCGTTGTTGACACGGGAGGATCCGACGGATGAGCATAACCTGGACTACGTTGACAAGTTTGAGATTCCTGTCCACCAGGGTTTCGACGCATGTTTGGAGTCCGGTCAGCTCTCCTTTTTTACCCCACGACAGGCCCGTCTCTTTCCAGGAGGCGAGCCGCGTAGGGGGTCCGGATCGGAACTCGGGGGCTGCGACCCATTCAGGGTCGCGCGGCTCGGTGATGTAAAACCACCCCGACTGCCACCCCTTTAGGGACTCCACGAAGGAGCCCTCGAACCATAGGATGTTGGGCATCTTGCCCACCATGGCACCTCCGCACTCTGCTTGGGTGCTGCGCACCACCTTCGGCTTGACATTGAAAGTCTTGAGCCATAGGCCGAAATGGGGGCGGATGCGAAAGAAAGCCTCGCACACGACGATAAACGCCGAGATGTTGAGGACGAAATTCGGGGCCAGATCGTGGAAATCCAGGCCATAGTAGAACATGAGCCCCCGAACAAATGGGTGGAGAGGGAAGCCCAGACCGCGGAGGAAATGGGGGAGGAACACCACCCTCTCATGGGGCCTAGGGGTGGGGATGAGCTGCCCCTCTTCGGGAAGTCGGTGCGCAATGTCGTTAGACAATTATCTGGCCTTCCTCGGTCTTTTGATGTGTCCCTCCGTGACGGAGGAGACCATCCACTTGCCTCTCGCTCCGGACATGGCTGGAGAAGGTTGAGGTGGGGTGTGCGGACTTGGGCGCTGGAGCTCGAGTGCGCGGAAATGGATAGGCAAAGGAGGAAGAAGGCGTGGATGAAAAGGTGGATCCTTATCCCCTTATATGGGCGGACGCGACTATGCGTCCCCACTAGCCTAGTAAAACTCACTTATCTCCCAAGCGACGTAGTCAATGGTGCGGTTGGGTTACCCACACCCGTGTTGATGAGGATCCCGGAATAAGGGGACACGATCTCTGCTTTAACAAGACGTGCCAAGGAAACCGCCTCGCTAAACGCGCTGAGGTGGGACGATGAAACGATTCGAATAAAGACTTGGCCGTGGTGTGATGTCACGCCACGGAATACATCAGTAGATTAGATTTGTGTAAATATTATTCTCTCTATGGCAATATGCGGAAACTTATTTTGCAGAGCCGGACACTACCTTTGTGTTCAAAATCTTCTATGAAGTACTTGGAGGAGGAACCCGCCTTGCAATGCCGAAGACAATCTGGGCGCCGGACTCGTCGTCATTGAAGCCTGGTTCAGGGGCTACTGAGCTACTGAGGGAGTCCTGGATTAGGGGGTGTCCGGATGGCCGGACTATACCTTCGGCCGGACTCCTGGACTATGAAGATACAAGATTGAAGACTTCGTCCCGTGTCCAGAAGGAACTTTCCTTGGCGTGGAAGGCAAGCTTGGCGATACGGATATGTAGATCTCTTACCATTGTAACCGACTCTATGTAACCCTAGCCCTCTCCGATGTCTATATAAACCGGAGAGTTTTAGTCCGTAGGACGAACAACAATCATACCATAGGCTAGCTTCTAGGGTTTAGCCTCTCTAATCTCGTGGTAGATCTACTCTTGTACTACCCATATCATCAATATCAATCAAGCAGGATGTAGGGTTTTACCTCCATCAAGAGGGCCCGAACCTGGGTAAAACATCGTGTCCCCTGCCTCCTGTTACCATCCGGCCTAGATGCACAGTTCGGGACCCCCTACCCGAGATCCGCCGGTTTTGACACCGACAACGCCCTTCCCGCTCGTTATTTGGGGAGAGGCCCAGGGCCTCTATAAATAGAGCTAGCCATCACAGAGTAGAGAGACGGCTATAGATCTGGTAGAACCCTAGCAGAGAGAGAGAGAGAGAGAGGCAACTGAACTCACCCTAGCAGTTCATCACACCAGCTCAAGAACACCTCTCACGAGGTTGTTCTTCCCTTGTACTGTTCATCGTCAGCCCCTGAGGCAATCCACCACACCACACACTGGAGTAGGGTATTACACCACAACGGTGGCCCGAACCAGTATAAACCCCGTGTCCCTTGTGTTGTTCGTTGTTTCCAGCTTGGATCACGCACGGAAATTGGGCGTAGATCGGTAGGGGAGAGATCTCCGCGCGCACCCTAGTGTTCGAACCTCAAGGGTCTGCCGGAACCTAAAATCCGACAACAGCCCAACGGAATACTGGGCCGTTAATGGGTATAAATTGATACACTGTTCATTACGGGCCAGTTTTACCATGGACCGTTAATGGGACGAGGGTTACTAAGGGCCTCATATCGGCTGAAAGACGTCATGGGCCATACATGGGCCGGAAGTTAAAACGGGCTGGACTTATATTGGACGTCCCAAATGACGCTACTGGGCCTAATTCGGGTAGGCCGTAAACGGGCCCTAGGTTAGCGGGCTAAATGGGCTATATGTGAACAGGCCGTTAATAGGCTTGCCGTGGGCCGGCCCGCCACCTTTTGACCAAGTCAAACGGGTTGGCCTTTTCACACGAATGGGCCTCTGTTGGGCCGTGCCACATGTCGATGTATCATAGGCGCTTTGGGTCCAATGAGTGGATGACATCTGTCCCAACAGTGAGCCGACACGTGTTTCCTCCAGCCAATGATGATTACATGTGGAAAATCCCCATTGGTCGGGGCTGTTAACGGGTTATCGGATCCAAAACTGGACCTGATAGCTTAACGTCGTTCTGTTATGGTGGATGCCACGTGTCAGTCACCCTTGACGAAAGCACTTCTGTGACACACGATTTATCGTCATGGAAGTGGACACTTCCGTGATGATAATTTTGGTAATGTCATGGAACGCTTCTACGAGAGCACAAGTATGACTATCTTGATTCTGTCATAAAATTGTCATGGATGTACATGCATGACAGAAAACGTGACCTACTGTGACAAACACGTATCATCAGGGAAGTGTATTTTTTTGTAGTGTGTGTTGTTGCCATCGAGGATGGAAAGATGGGGTTTTCATCATATTGCTTGAGTTAATTCCTCTACATCATGTCATCTTGCTTAAGGCGTTACTCCGTTCTTCATGAACTTAATACTCTAGATGCATGCTGGATAGCGGTCGATGTGTGGAGTAATAGTAGTAGCTGCAGAATCGTTTCAGTCTACTTGACACGGACATGATGCCTATATTCATGATCACTGCCTTAGATATCATCATAATTTTGCACTTTTCTATCAATTACTCGGCAGTAATTTGTTCACCCACAATAATATCTTCTATCTTGAGAGAAGCCTCTAGTGAAACCTATGGCCCCTGGGTCTATTTTCCATCATATAAGTTTCCAATCTACAATTCTAGTTTCCTATTTACTTTCTTTTGCAATCTTTTACTTTCCGTTCCATAAACCAAAAATACCAAAAATATTACTTTACCATTTATCCATCTCTATCAGATCTCACGTTGCAAATAACCGTGAAGGGATTGACAACCCCTTTATCGCGTTGGGTGCAAGGTTGGTGTTTGTTTGTGCAGGTATTTGGTAGCTTGCACGTTGTCTCCTACTGGATTGATACCTTGGTTCTCAAAAATGAGGGAAATACTTACGCTACTTTGCTGCGTCACCCTTTCCTCTTCAAGGGAAAAATCAACGCAAGCTCAAGAGGTAGCACAGAATTAAGGTAATAAGTCTATAGTGTCTCATTCAGTCGGTTGGCACTGCAGGAATCCACTTTCTTAAAGATTAAGCAATCCTCGGTAAAGGGAAAATCTGAAATCCATGGAGCACTAGACCAAGCTTGAATTCCTTTGTTAACCCATCCACCATCATAATTTTTCAACATGCACCACAACCCTTCCCCACACAATAAAAATAAAATACCAGGAGGTGGGTGTTGGGGAACGTAGCAGAATTTTAAAATTTTCTATGCATCACCAAGATCAATCTATGGAGTCATCAAGCAACGAGGGAGAGGGGAGTGCATCTACATACCCTTGTAGATCGCGAGCGGAAGCGTTCAAGAGGACGGGGTTGATGGAGTCATACTCGTCGTGATCCAAATCACCGATGACCTAGCGCCGAACGAACGGCACCTCCGCGTTCAACACACGTACGGTTGGGAAGACGTCTCCTCCAACTTGATCCAGCAAGGGGGAAGGAGAGGTTGATGGAGATCCAGCAGCACGACGGCGTGGTGGTGGAAGCAACGGCGATCTCGGCAGGGCTTCGCCAAGCTTAGCGAGAGGGAGAGGTGTCACGGGAGGGAGAGGGAGGCGCCAGGGGCATGGGTGCGGCTTCCCTCCCTCCCCCCCCACTATATATAGGACCCCATAAGGGGGGGCGCCGGCCCTAGGAGATGGGATCTCCAAGGGGGGGCGGCGGCCAAGGGGGGTGGCTTGCCCCCCAAGCCAAGTGGGGCGCCCCCCACCCCTAGGGTTTCCAACCCTAGGCGCAGGGGGAGGCCCATGGGGGGCGCACCAGCCCACCAGGGGCTGGTTCCCCTCCCACTTCAGCCCATGGGGCCCTCCGGGATAGGTGGCCCCACCCGGTGGACCCCCGGGACTCTTCCGGTGGTCCCGGTACAATACCGATTACCCCTGAAACTTTCCCGATGGCCGAAACTTGACATTCTATATATAAATCTTCACCTCCAGACCATTCCGGAACTCCTCGTGACGTCCGAGATCTCATCCGGGACTCCGAACAACTTTCGGGTTACCGTATACTAATATCTCAACAACCCTAGCGTCACCGAACCTTAAGTGTGTAGACCCTACGGGTTCGGGAGACATGCAAACATGACCGAGACGACTCTCCGGTCAATAACCAACAGCGGGATCTGGATACCCATGTTGGCTCCCACATGCTCCTCGATGATCTCATTGGATGAAACACGATGTCGAGGATTCAATCAATCCCGTATACAATTCCCTTTGTCAATCCGTATGTTACTTGCCCGAGACTCGATCATCGGTATCCCAATACCTCGTTCAATCTCGTTACCGGCAATTCACTTTACTCGTACCGTAATGCATGATCCCGTGATCAACCACTTGGTCATATTGAGCTCATTATGATGATGCATTACCGAGTGGGCCCAGAGATACCTCTCCGTCATACGGAGTGACAAATCCCAGTCTCGATTCGTGCCAACCCAACAGACACTTTCGGAGATACCCGTAGTGCACCTTTATAGTCACCCAGTTACGTTGTGACGTTTGGCACACCCAAAGCACTCCTACGGTATCCGGGAGTTGCACAATCTCATGGTCTAAGGAAATGATACTTGACATTTGGGAAAGCTCTAGCAAACGAACTACACGATCTTTGAGCTATGCTTAGGATTGGGTCTTGTCCATCACATCATTCTCCTAATGATGTGATCCCGCTATCAATGACATCCAATGTCCATAGTCAGGAAACCATGACTATCTTTTGATGAACAAGCTAGTCAACTAGAGGCTCACTAGGGACGTGTTGTGGTCTATGTATTCACACATGTATTATGATTTCCGGATAACACAGTTATAGCATGAACAATAGACAATTATCATGAACAAGGAAATATAATAATAACCATTTTATTATTGCCTCTAGGGCATATTTCCAACAGTCTCCCACTTGCACTAGGTCAATAGTCTAGTTACATTGTGATGAATCGAACACCCATAGAGTTCTGGTGTTGATCATGTTTTGCTCTAGGGAGAGGTTTAGTCAACAGATCTGCTACATTCAGGTCTATATGTACTTTAAAAATATCTATGTCTCCATTTTGAACACTTTCACAAATGGAGTTGAAGCAACGCTTGATATGCCTGGTCTTCCTGTGAAACCTGGGCTCCTTGGCAAGGGCAATAGCTCCAGTGTTGTCACAGAAGAGAGTCATCGGGCCCGACACATTGGGTATGACTCCTAGGTCGGTAATGAACTCCTTCACCCAGATTGCTTCTTGTTCTGGCTCCGAGGCTGCCATGTACTCCGCTTCACATGTAGATCCCGCCACAACGCTTTGCTTGCAACTGCACTAGCTTACTGCCCCACCATTCAAAATATACACGTATCCGGTTTGTGACTTAGAGTCATCCAGATCTGTGTCGAAGCTAGCATCGATGTAACCCTTTACGACGAGCTCTTCGTCACCTCCATAAATGAGAAACATATCCTTAGTCCTCTTCAGGTACTTCAGGATATTCTTGACTGCTGTCCAGTGTTCCATGTCGGGATTACTTTGGTACCTTCCTACCAAACTTACGACAAGGTTTACATCAGGTCTGGTACACAGCATAGCATACATGATAGACCCTATGGCCGAGGCATAGGGGACGACACTCATATTTTCTCTATCTTCTGTCGTGGTCGGGCATTGAGTCGTGCTCAATCTCGTACCTTGCAACACAGGCAATAACCCCTTCTTTGAATGATCCATATTGAACTTCTTCAATATCTTGTCAAGGTACGTACTCTGTAAAAAGACCAATGAGGCGTCTCGATCTATCTCTATAGATCTTGATGCCTAATATGTAAGCAGCTTCACCAAGATCCTTCATTGAAAAACACTTGTTCAAGTAGGCATCTATGCTTTCCAAGAATTCTATATCATTTCCCATCAATAGTATGTCATCCACATACAATATGAGAAATGCTACAGAGCTCCCACTCACTTTCTTGTAAATGCAGGCTTCTCCATAAGTCTGCGTAAACCGAAATGCTTTGATCATCTCATCAAAACGAATGTTCCAACTCCGAGATGCTTGCACCAGCCCATAGATCGAGCGTTGGATCTTGCACACCTTGTTAGCATTCTTAGGATCGACAAAACCTTCCGGCAGCATCATATACAATTCTTCCTTAAGGAAACCATTAAGGAATGTCGTTTTGACGTCCATTTGCCATATATCATAATCATAGAATGCGGCAATTGCTAACATGATTCGGACGGACTTCAACTTCGCTACGGGTGAGAAAGTCTCATCGTAGTCAACCCCTTGAACTTGTCGATAACCCTTAGCGACAAGCCGAGCTTTATAGATGGTTACATTACCATCTGCTTCTGTCTTCTTCTTAAAGATCCATTTATTTTCTATGGCTCGCCGATCATCGGGCAAGTCAGTCAAAGTCCATACTTCGTTTTCATACATGGATCCTATCTCGGATTTCATGGCTTCCAGCCATTTATCGGATCTGGGCCCCCCATCACTTCTTCATAGTTCGAAGGTTCACCGTTGTCTAACAACATGATTTCCAAGACAGGGTTGCCGTACCACACTGGTGCGGAATGTGATCTTGTGGACCCACGAAGTTCAGTAGCAACTTGATCTGAAGTTTCATGATCATCATCATTAACATCCTCTCTAGTCGGTGCAGGCACCTCAGGAACAATTTCCTGAGCTGCGCCACTCTCCGGTTCAAGAGGCAATACTTCATCAAGTTCTACTTTCCTCCCACTTACTTCTTTCGAGAGAAACTCTTTCTCTAGAAAGGATCCATTCTTGGCAACAAAGATCTTGCCTTCGGATCTGAGGTAGAAGGTATACCCAATAGTTTCTTTAGGGTATCCTATGAAGACGCATTTTTCCGATTTGGGTTCGAGCTTTTGAGGTTGAAGTTTCTTGACATAAGCATTGCATCCCCAAACTTTTAGAAACGATAGCTTAGGTTTCTTCCCAAACCATAAATCATACGGTGTTGTCTCAACGGATTTCAACGGAGCCCTATTTAAAGTGAATGCGGCAGTCTCTAAAGCATAGCCCCAAAATGACAGCGGTAGATCGGTAAGAGACATCATAGATCGCACCATATCCAATAGAGTGCGATTACAACGTTTGGACACACCATTACACTGAGGTGCTCCAGGCGGCGTGAGTTGTGAAACTATTCCACATTTCCTTAAGTGTGTGCCAAATTCGTGACTCAAGTATCCCCCCCCCCACGATCTGATCGCAAGAACTTGATTTTCCTGTCACGTTGATTCTCAACCTCACTCTAAAATTCCTTGAACTTTTCAAAGGTCTCAAACTTGTGTTTCATTAAGTAGACATACCCATACCTACTCAAGTCATTAGTGAGGGTGAGAACATAACGATAGCCATCGCGAGCCTCAACACTCATTGGACCGCACACATCAGTATGTATGATTTGCAATAAGTTGTTTGCTCGCTCCATTGTTCCTGAGAACGGAGTCTTGGTCATTTTACCCATGAGGCATGGTTCGCACGTGTCAAATGATTCGTAATCAAGAGACTCCAAAAGTCCATCTACATGGAGCTTCTTCATGCGTTTGACACCTATGTGACCAAGGCAGCAGTGCCACAAGTATGTGGGACTATCATTATCAATCTTACATCTTTTGGTATTCACACTATGAATATGTGTAACATTATGCTCGAGATTCATTAAGAATAAACCATTCACCAGCGGAGCATGACCATAAAACATATCTCTCGTATAAATAGAACAACCATTATTCTCGGATTTAAATGAGTAGCCATCTCGAATTAAACAAGATCCTGATACAATGTTCATGCTCAAAGCTGGCACTAAATAACAATTATTGAGGTTTAAAACTAATCTCGTAGGTAAATGTAGAGGTAGAGTGCCGACGATGATCACATCGACCTTGGAACCATTCCCGACGCGCATCGTCACCTCGTCCTTCGCCAGTCTGCGCTTATTCCGCAGCTCCTGCTTTGAGTTACAAATGTGAGCAACCGCACCGGTATCAAAGACCCAGGAGCTACTACGAGTACTGGTAAGGTACACATCAATTACATGTATATCACATATACCTTTAGTGTTGCCGGCCTTCTTGTCCGCTAAGTATTTGGGGTAGTTCCACTTCCAGTGACCACTTCCCTTGCAATAAAAACACTCAGTCTCAGGCTTGGGTCCATTCTTTGACTTCTTCCCGGCAGCTTGCTTACCGGGCGCGGCAACTCCCTTGCCATCATTCTTGAAGTTCCTTTTACCCTTGCCTTTCTTGAACTTAGTGGTTTTATTCACCATCAACACTTGATGTTCCTTTTTGATTTCCACCTCCGCTGATTTCAGCATTCAATATACCTCAGGAATGGTCTTTTCCATCCCCTGCATATTGAAGTTCATCACAAAGCTCTTGTAGCTCGGTGGAAGCGACTGAAGGATTCTGTCAATGACTGTGTCATCCGGGAGATTAACTCCCAGCTGAGTCAAGCGGTTATGCAACCCATACATTTTGAGTATGTGCTCACTGACAGAACTATTTTCCTCCATCTTACAACTTAAGAACTTGTCGAAGACTTCATATCTGTCGACCCGGGCATGAGCTTGGAAAACCATTTTCAGCTCTTTGAACATCTCATATTCTCCGTGTTGCTCAAAACGCTTTTGAAGCCCCGGTTCTAAGCTGTAAAGCATGCCGCACTGAACGAGGGAGTAATCATCAGCATGTGACTACCAAGCGTTCATAACGTCTTGGTTCTCTGGGATGGGTGCGTCACCTAGCGGTGCTTCTAGGACATAATCTTTCTTGGCAGATATGAGGATGATCCTCAGGTTCCGGACCCAGTCCGTATAGTTGCTGCCATCATCTTTCAGCTTGGTTTTCTCTAGGAACGCGTTGAAGTTGAGGACAACATGGGCCATTTGATCTACAAGACATATTGTAAAGATTTTAGACTAAGTTCATGATAACTAAGTTCATCAAATCAAATTATTCAATGAACTCCCACTCAGATAGACATCCCTCTAGTCATCTAAGTGAAACATGATCCGAGTCAACTAGGCTGTGTCTGATCATCACGTGAGACGGACTAGTCAACATCGGTGAACATCTTCATGTTGATCGTATCTTCTATACGACTCATGCTCGACCTTTTGGTCTTCCGTGTTCCGAGGCCATGTCTGTACATGCTAGGCTCGTCAAGTCAACCTAAGTGTATTGCGTGTGTAAATCTGGCTTACACCCTTGTATTCCTACATTAGAATCTATCACACCCGATCATCACGTGGTGCTCCGAAACAATGAACCTTTGCAATGGTGCACAGTTAGGGGGAACACTTTCTTGAAATTATTACAAGGGATCATCTTATTTAAGCTACCGTCGTTCTAAGCAAATAAGATCTAAAACATGATAAACATCACATGCAATCAAATAGTGACATGATATGGAAAATATCATTTGCTCCTTTTGATCTCCATCTTCGGGGCTCCATGATCATCGTTGTCACCAGCATGACACCATGATCTCCATCATCATGATCTCCATCATCGTGTCTTCTTGAAGTTGTCTCGTCATCTATTACTTCTACTACTATGGCTAACGCTTTAGCAATAAAGTAAAGTAATTACATGATGTTTATGTTGACACGCAGGTCATAAATAAATTAAGACAACTCCTATGGCTCCTGCTGGTTGTCATACTCATCGACATGCAAGTCGTGATTCCTATTACAAGAACATGATCAATCTCATACATCACATATATCATTCATCACATCATTTTGGCCATATCACATCACACGACACATGCCGCAAAAACAAGTTAGACGTCCTCTAATTGTTGTTGCAAGTTTTTACGTGGCTGCTATAGGTTTCTAGCAAGAACGTTTCTTACCTATGCCAAAAACACAACGTGATATGCCAATTGCTATTTACCCTTCATAAGGACCCTTTTCATCGAATCCGATCCGACTAAAGTGGGAGAGACAGACACCCGCTAGCCACCTTATGCAACTAGTGCATGTCAGTCGGTGGAACCAGTCTCACGTAGGCGTACGTGTAAGGTCGGTCCGGGCCGCTTCATCCCACGATGCCGCCGAATCAAGATAATACTAGTAACGGCAAGTAAATTGACAATATCGACGCCCACAACTGCTTTGTGTTCTACTTGTGCATAGAAACTACGTGTAGACCTAGCTCATGATGCCACTGTTGGGGAACGTAGCAGAATTTTAAAATTTTCTACGCATCACCAAGATCAATCTATGGAGTCATCTAGCAACGAGGTAGAGGGGAGTGCATCTACATACCCTTGTAGATCGCGAGCGGAAGCTTTCAAGAGAACGGGGTTGATGGAGTCGTACTCGTCGTGATCCAAATCACCAATGACCTAGCGCCGAACGGACGACACCTCCGCGTTCAACACACGTACGGTTGGGAAGATGTCTCCTCCAACTTGATCCAGCAAGGGGGAAGGAGAGGTTGATGGAGATCCAACAGCACGACGGCGTGGTGGTGGAAGCAACGGCGATCTCGGCAGGGCTTCGCCAAGCTTAGCGAGAGGGAGAGGTGTCACGGGAGGGAGAGGGAGGCGCTAGGGGCATGGGTGCGGCTGCCCTCCCTCCCCCCACTATATATAGGACCCCTAAGGGGGGGGCGCCGGCCCTAGGAGATGGGTTCTCCAAGGGGGGCAGCGGCCAAGGGGGGTGGCTTGCCCCCCAAGCCAAGTGGGGCGCCCCCACCCCTAGGGTTTCCAACCCTAGGCGCAGGGGGAGGCCCATGAGGGGCACACCAGCCCACCAGGGGCTGGTTCCCCTCCCACTTTAGCCCATGGGGCCCTCCGCGATAGGTGGCCCCACCCGGTGGACCCTCGGGACCCTTCCGGTGGTCCCGGTACAATACCAATTACCCCCGAAACTTTCCCGATGGCCGAAACTTGACTTCCTATATATAAATCTTCACCTCCGGACCATTCCGGAACTCCCCGTGACGTCCGGGATCTCATCCGGGACTCTGAACAACTTTTGGGTTACCGTATACTAATATCTCAACAACCCTAGCATCACCGAACCTTAAGTGTGTAGACCCTGCGGGTTCAGGAGACATGCAGACATGACCGAGATGACTCTCCGGTCAATAACCAACAGTGGGATCTGGATACCCATGTTGGCTCCCACATGCTCCTCGATGATCTCATCGGATGAACCACGATGTCGAGGATTCAATCAATCCTGTATACAATTCCCTTTGTCAATCGGTACGTTACTTGCCCGAGACTCGATCGTCGGTATCCCAATACCTCGTTCAATCTCGTTACCGGCAAGTCACTTTACTCGTACCATAATGCATGATCCCGTGATCAACCACTTGGTCACATTGAGCTCATTATGATGATGCATTACCGAGTGGGCCCAGTGATACCTCTCCGTCATACGGAGTGACAAATCCCAGTCTCGATTCGTGCCAACCCAACAGACACTTTCGGAGATACCTGTAGTGCACCTTTATAGTCACCCAGTTACGTTGTGACGTTTGGCACACCCAAAGCACTCCTACGATATCCGGGAGTTGCACAATCTCATGGTCTAAGGAAATGATACTTGACATTTGGAAAAGCTCTAGCAAACGAACACGATCTTTGAGCTATGCTTAGGATTGGGTCTTGTCCATCACATCATTCTCCTAACGATGTGATCCCGTTATCAATGACATCCAATGTCCATAGTCAGGAAACCATGACTATCTTTTGATCAACGAGCTAGTCAACTAGAGGCTCACTAGGGACGTGTTGTCGTCTATGTATTCACACATGTATTACGATTTCCGGATAACACAATTATAGCATGAACAATAGACAATTATCATGAACAAGGAAATATAATAATAACCATTTTATTATTGCCTCTAGGGCATATTTCCAACAGTGGGGTCCAATTGTCGGATACCTCTAGATGGGCATAATGATGGCGGTAGCTGCCCATTAACCTTCACCTGAAAGCTCACATAGGCTACACACCTCATTACGAATGAAACCCACCCATCCTGCAAAGCCAAGTTACTGCATGATGCCCTAAAGGTAAACCACCCAATGCAGTCAGACGCCATCGTGTCTATTTTTGCTGCACACCAGCCTTGCTTCCTTTCTTCCTTACTATAGAATGGACGCATTCATAAGTATTTAAAACATTACCGATATTGGCCTTTCTAGCAAAAAAATAATCTGCTCTTCTGCTATAAGCTCATCAAGTATTTCACGTTGACGATTAGCAAAGGACTTTAGAGCGTAACTTATAAATCAAACTGCATAATGAAATCCACCTAAATTGAGTAATGTTCCTAGGGTTTTTGACCTTCGGAATTAAGTAAGTTGTCATGTAAGACACATGTTCCCGTGAATAAAATTGAGAACCGTCATAGTCACATCATCCTTGAACAATGGCCATTGACCTTGAAAAACCAGCATAGAAGACATCAAGTCCCGCCGCCTTAGACAGACTAATCATGAACAATGCTTGTTTGAATTCCAGTGTTATAAATAGCATGGTCAGGGACTCAATCATTTCTTGAGTAATTTTTGCACACACATTATGCAGAACTGCATGAACGTCTCCTCTAGAGCCGTATACAAGCCAATATAGAAGTTATGCACCTTGACATGAACTTGTTGCTTAATCTTGAACACTACCCCAGCCACATTCTTGAACATAATTATTTTGTTTTGGTTGTGTCTCATAGTTGCACATGCATGAAAAAAATTCATATTGTGATCTCCCACGTGCAACCACGCCACTTGTACCACTAGCGGGCCATGACTTCCTCTTTGTGCAAGAAAATGTTTAGTTGCCCCGACAATTCTCTGTCCCTTGGAGACACAGCACAGTACATAAAGTTGGCACACTCCCACTAAAAATCTCTTCTCGCCTTTTTAATCCTCCTCCCAACATCACCAAATATAAGTGTTTTCCAGCCAGTTAAGTGAACTTGTGTATCAAGGAATGCATCCTTCAATCCAATGATTCAGTCAGACCCGCAACCAACTTTTCATCCTTGTAACACATCATCATCATTATATGATTCCTCTCATTGACAAGCTTACTCATGCATGAACCTCCTAGGAACATTATCACCATACTACTCTAATAGCCGAGAAAATTTGGCCACTAACATGCAAGAATCCGACATCCGAGATGGCATATCTTTATCAATTGTTGCCAAGAAATTCATAAACTCTAGAACTACTAGAAAATAACCTAACCGAACCTTGAAATTAGCTATGCCCTCTTGCCTATTCCATGTGAAGGGAATGCAATAGTAGCCAACATCATGAAAGTTAGAAAAATCAACAACCTCTCTGAAACCTCCCATTTGCCAATCTGATCTCTCACTACTACCAGAATACTTTGAATTATCCAGGATCTCATTAAAATCACCCCACATAAACCATGGTAGGTCGCTCTTGTCCTCTGGGCCACTTCAACAGACCCCAACTTAGGGAACGCTCACTCCGAGCCTTGGCATAAAAGATAGTAAAATGTCAGGTCTTCATATCAACCTCGACATATTGTATATTAGGATCAATATGATGATCTTAGACATTATTAATCATTACATCAACCTCCTTTCGCCAAAACAAAGCTAAATCACCACTTAAGCCTTCACTTCTTATGGACATACAACTAGCAAATCCCAACCTCGTGATAGGTTGGAAACTCTCTTCCCTCAACCTTCGTCACACACACACACACAAAACCAACGTGAAAGCTCACGAACTATCTTCAATTTCCCTAGCCCACAATAGTTCCATGCTAAGAAACTCATTAGTGTTGATGGGGCTACTCTGCGACCACTGCCAAATCCATATCTACATTCTCTCTATATTCCCTCTTCTTCTTTGAGTCCCTACTACATTGATTCAAGTATTTTTAGGAGTCCCCTTCTTTCTTCCTATTTTTGTTAAAAGTTTATTGATCAGCCAACATCAAAACATTACTTGCTCCAGCTTGGCCATGCCCATTCTTCCCTTCCATATTCACTGGCCGGTACACATCACTTTTTCCTTGTCCTCGGCCTGGCCCCCTGTACCCCTGAAAGCCACGACCATTCATTTCTTGATTGGTCGCTTCTCAATCTTTTGCTAGCCTTCATTTTGCACTAAGTATGATCACTATTTGTGCATCCAAAATCCTTTAAACCAGTTTTGCCACATGAGTCCGCTATACCTACCTATATGCGGTATTCTTTTGCCATTCTAAGCAAATTTGTATGTGCCATCTCTAATATTCAAAATAAATTTCTCTTTTGTGTGCTCGTACCACTCGCGAGGCAGTGAGGGGTGGCCAGTATTTTCCATGCTAGACGTGTTATTCTCATGATGAGTGTTTATTCACTTATCATTGCACAAGAGTAAGGCAAAGGTATTAGGGATGCATAGTCCCGAAATAAAAAATAAATTTACTTTATATTGTCAAATAATAAATTACTTGGAAAGTGTTGGTATGGAAGGCACCCGTGGATACGGTTAGCCATGGAAAGTGAAAGCATGGTGGAAAAAGGAATAAACTTTAATTTCTGTTTGGGAACCACCTATGATATATCTAGCATGAAAAGTTTTGGGAACTCTAAGTCGTTTTCGTTGGTGGGAAAAGTATGCCTCTCAAAATGTTTTCATCTCTAAATTTACGCTTTGAGCTCTAGCACCTCTACAAATCCCTACTTCCCTCCATGAAGGGCCTTTCTTTTTACTTTATGCAATTTTTATTTTTGAATTTGAGTCTCCATCTGATGGGGTTATGTACCTAGGGTAGGGTCATGGACCTGATCCAAGTAACTTACCCTAGGACATCCTTAGAAGAGGTCGCCTTCCAGTCGACCAAAGAGGATTCACTCGACTGGCCTGAAGGACTCGACCACGAAGACCCACTCGACCACCAGGAGGTCAAGAGGCACTCTGCACTGCAACGGCCTGTAATCAAGTAGACTTTATGATAGTAAAGGCCTTTATGTGGGGCGTTACCAGTAACGCCCCAGACTTAACTCACCTTAAACCCTCTCCTACGTGGGCTGGCTGGGGTCCTGGCGCACTCTATATAAGCCACCCCCCTCCACAGGCAGAAGGGTTCGACACCTTGTAATTCATACATTCATAATCCACTCGACCGCCTCCGGGCTCCGAGACGTAGGGCTGTTACTTCTTCCGAGAAGGGCCTGAACTCGTACATCCTTTGTGCTTACAACCTCTCCATAGCTAGGACCTTGCCTCTCCATACCTACCCCCCACTCTACTGTCAGGCTTAGAACCACGACAGTTGGCGCCCACCTTGGGGCCGGTGTTTTAGCGATTTTGTGGAGAAGTTGCGATTCTTCCGAGTACTCTCATCATGGTGTCTGCTGGAGTTTTGGTCAAGGGTCAAGAGATCCGTCTCGGCACCCTCACCTTCATCGCCGACGACTCCGCATGGCTCCAGGAGGCTCCACTCGACGTAGACGCGCTCCCCGTCCGCGGTGCGACGCATTTTCGCGCATGTGTCCGCGGCGTTCTGCTACGGCAACCGTCGACCCAGTATCGGTCGGCTCCTCCATCGTCCACCCTCCCGGTCTCCCGCCAGCGCAAGCGCTCAGGCCGGTCGAGGCTTCAGCGATGGGTGAGTCACGCGGTGGCTCGCCAATCGGCCACTACACAAGTTGCGGCAATCGAGCCCAACGAATCTCTCTACGGCTTGTTCGATCAGTCGACTGGATCCGGAGAGACTGCATCCGAGTGCGGAAGCAGTGATCCAGCGGCGGAAATCTTGATGGTCGACGGGCCCCACAGCCCTCCTGGCTTCGCCCGTGGTGGTGGAGCAGGTGACGGCGGCGACCCTGCACGAGACTACGAAGAGTACCAGCCCGAGCCACTCGACTCTCTGCAAAGAGAAGAGCTTCGCCGCAGGAACGAGGATCCCCTGCGTATTCCCATCGCAGGAGAAACCCCCGAGGCTCGTGCCTTGGAGGAGGCGCGTCTGGCCAATTTGGCCGAGCGCACTCGACTGGAGAACCTTCAGCGAGCACTCGACGAGCGCGCGCGGCAACGAGTTCCCGACACCAGTCGACGTCAACTCTTCCCGCCGACTCAGGTATATCGAACCCCAATTCAGAATTTAGCAGCTGCGACCCGTATAGCAGAGTCCATTCAGCCTTCGCAGTCGGAAGCTGGCAGAGGTTTGCTGCAGATCAGGGATCTGCTCCGGGCAGCAGGAGATCAGAATTCAGCCGTGTCTCAGTCGCGCAACAGAATTCACAGTCGATCTGTCACTGTGAATACGGTTCAGTCGGCTCACAGCCCCAGATCGCCTCCGCGGCGCGAAGGGCGTGAGAATCGGCGAGATCAATATGGCGACAGACTCGACCGAGATGATAGGCGTCGAGTGCCCTATTCCCCTCCGAGGGGTGGGTCTTACGCTCCTCGGCAGCCAGATATAGGCGTCAGTACAGTACGGGGCGTAGGGTTCCAGTTGACCCCAGAGAGCCAGGCTTCGACGCGCGATCCATTATCGTGCAAGGGTTGGTCGACCGGAACAGAGCCCATCGAGGCGCACTCGACAGAGATGTACCCACGAGCAGTCGAGTACATGTTTCTGGTCCTGAATGTTTCGGCAGAGCTATCAGAGCCGCAGTTATCCCCCCCAATTTCAGGTTGGCAACAGGAGTCAGCAAGTTCACTGGCGAGTCTAAGCCTGAAACTTGGCTTGAAGACTACCGAGTGGCAGTTCAGATTGGTGGTGGGAACGACGAGGTGGCCATGAAGCATTTGCCCCTCATGTTGGAAGGTTCCGCCAGGGCATGGTTGACTCAATTACCTCCTAGCAGCATTTACACTTGGGAAGATCTGTCCCGAGTGTTCGTCAGAACGTTTGAAGGGACTTGCAAGCGACCAGCGGGATTGACAGAGTTGCAAGTCTGCGTGCAGAAAACTAATGAGACTCTCAGAGAGTATATTCAGAGGTGGATCACTTTGCACCACACTGTGGAAAATGTCTCTGATCATCAGGCAGTATGCGCCTTCAAAGACGGCGTCAAGAACAGAGAACTGAGTTTGAAATTTGGTCGAACCGGTGACATGACCTTGAGTCGGATGATGGAGATTGCTACCAAGTACGCCAACGGCGAAGAAGAAGACCGACTCTGAAGCGGCAAGCACAAGCCGAGTCAGTCGGAAAAAGGAAACACCAGTCGGAAACAGAAGCGGAAGGCTGAACCGGCAGCTCCTGGAGAGGCTCTGGCCGTGACTCAAGGAAAGTTTAAGGGGAAACCAAAAGGATCCTGGAACCCCAAGAAGGTAAAGGATAAAGAAGGGAATGACGTGATGGATATGCCGTGTCACATTCACACGAAGAAAGATGAAGAGGGGAATATCATTTACCCAAAGCACACCACTCGCCAATGTCGACTCCTGATCCAGCAGTTTCAGGGAAAACAGTCTAAGGACAAGGAGAAGGAGTCGGACAAGGCCGAAGACAAAGAGGACAGTGAGGGAGGATATCCGCATATCAACTCCACTCTGATGATCTTTGCAGATGTGGAAAGCAGAAGTCGACTGAAAGTGATTAACCGAGAGGTGAACATGGTTGCCCCAGCAAAGGCAAATTATCTGAAGTGGTCTCAAACACCCATCACATTCGACCAATCTGATCACCCGACTCATATTGCCACCCCCGGGAGGCAAGCTTTGGTGGTCGATCCAGTTGTCGAAGGCACTCGACTGACAAAGGTGCTGATGGATGGTGGAAGTGGGCTGAACTTATTGTATGCAGACACATTGAAAGGTATGGGCATTCCGATGTCCCGACTGAGCACTAGTAACATGAGCTTCCATGGAGTTATACTAGGGAAGAAGGCCGAGTCACTCGGCCAGATAGCTTTGGACGTAGTGTTTGGTGATTCGAAGCATTTTCGCAAAGAAAAGTTGACGTTTGAGGTCGTGGATTTTCAAAGTGCATATCATGCCATTTTGGGGAGACCAGCCTATGCACGGTTCATGGCTCGACCATGTTACGTGTACCTCAAATTGAAGATGCCCGGTCCCAAAGGTGTGATCACTGTCACCGGTGATAGGAAAAAGGTAGAGGAGTGCTTTCAGAAGGGCTCCAAGATTGCCGATTCCCAAGTGACAGCGGTCGAGTTCGAAGAATACAAGCAAAATGCAGATCCGAGTGACTTGCTGCGATCCAAGAAGCCCGCCACAGAGTCTGCATTCCAGTCGTCCGGTGAGACGAAGCCTGTTCACATTCACCCGACCGACCCCGAAGCAGCTCCGACCCGCATCTCCACAACACTCGACCCAAAATAGGAAGAAGCGCTCATCCAGTTCCTCCATGAGAACTGGGACATTTTTGCATGGAAGCCCGCTGACATGCCAGGTGTTCCCAGGGGACTGGCTGAGCATCGCCTAAGAGTCGACTCGTCTGCAAAACCAGTCAAAGAGCATCTTCGGCGGTCCGCCGTCCAGAAGAGAAAGGCCATCGGTGAAGAAGTGGCTCGACTGTTGGCGGCAGGATTTATCCGAGAGATATACCACTCCGAGTGGCTCGCTAATGTCGTCATGGTTCCTAAGAAGGACAAGTCGCTCCGAATGTGCATTGATTTCAAGCACATCAACCGGGCCTGCCCGAAAGATCACTTTCCTCTCCCTCGCATAGATCAAATTGTTGACTCGACCGCGGGATGCGAGAGGTTGTCTTTTTTAGATGCTTACTCCGGGTACCACCAGATCCGTCTGTACGGGCCCGATGAGGTAAAAACAGCTTTCATCACTCCATTCGGGTGCTTCTGCTATATCACCATGCCATTCGGCCTCAAGAATGCCGGAGCCACATTTATGCGAATGAGTCAGAAGTGTCTACTCACCCAAATCAGTCGGAATGTGGAAGCTTATATGGATGATATTGTTGTCAAGTCACGAAAAGGTTCCGACCTGCTCGCTGACCTTGCCGAAACATTTGCCAACCTCAGAAGGTATGATATCAAGCTCAATCCATCAAAGTGCACATTTGGAGTTCCTGGTGGCAAGTTACTCGGTTTTCTCGTTTCCGAACGGGGAATCGACGCTAACCCAGAGAAGATTGGCACTATTCTCCGAATGAAACGCCCTGTGCGAGTGCACGATGTCCAGAAGCTTACTGGATGCTTGGCCGCATTAAGTCGATTCATCTCATGACTCGGTGAAAAGGCACTGCCTCTTTACCGACTGATGAAGAAGGCTGACAAGTTCGAGTGGACTCCAGAAGCTGATGCAGCGTTTGCCGAGCTAAAAGCTCTGCTCTCCACCCAGCCGGTGCTTGCTGCTCCAATCAGCAAAGAGCCTCTGTTGCTCTACATCGCAGCCACAGGACAAGTCGTCAGTACTGTGCTAAGGGTCGAGCGGGAAGAAGAAGGAAAAGCTCTCAAAGTTCAGCGCCCAGTGTATTATTTGTCTGAAGTCTTGACTCCATCCAAGCAGAGATATCCTCATTATCAGAAGCTTGTGTATGGAATATACATGACCACAAAGAAGGTTGCTCATTATTTATCTGACCATTCCATCACAGTCGTCAGCGACGCTCCACTATCAGAGATTTTGCACAACAGAGACGCAGCTGGTCGAGTGGCCAAATGGGCGATTGAACTTCTTCCCCTTGATATCAAGTTTGAGGCAAAGAAAGCCATTAAGTCCCAGGCGATAGCAGATTTCCTCGCCGAGTGGATTGAACAACAGCAGCCGACTGAAGTTCACTCGGAGCATTGGACCATGTTTTTCGATGGCTCTAAGATGTTGAATGGTTCCGGTGCTGGGGTTGTCCTGGTTTCCCCCAGAGGAGATAAGCTCAGATATGTGCTCCAGATTCACTTTGATTCCTCCAACAATGAGGCAGAATATGAGGCCCTCCTATATGGGTTGCGCATGGCCATTTCACTCGGCGTCCGTCGCCTAATGGTCTATGGCGACTCGGATTTAGTGGTCAATCAGGTGATGAAAGAGTGGGACGTGAGAAGCCCAGCCATGACTGGATACTGCAGCGCAGTGAGGAAGCTGGAGAAGAAGTTCGAGGGGTTGGAGCTCCATCATATACCCCGACTGAAAAATCAAGCAGTTGATGATCTAGCAAAGATAGGTTCCAAGAGAGAAGCCATTCCGAGTGGTGTGTTCTTGGAGCATATACACACTCCGTCAGTCAAAGAAGATCCTTTCACCGAAGAAACTCCGCAGCCCAAGGGCGCCACAGATCCGACTAAAGTTGAAGTCCCAACGGTGGTCGACTTGATCATGGAGGTTTTGGTGGTCATTCCCGACTGGACGATTCCGTATGTCGCATATATCTTGAGGAAAGAGCTTCCGGAGGATGAGGAAGAGGCTCGACAGATCGTCCGTCGATCTAAGGCCTTTACCGTAATCAAAGGACAATTATACAGAGAAAGCGCGACTGGAGTCGGTCAGAAGTGCATAACACCAGAAGAAGGTCGACTCATCCTCAATGATATTCACTCGGGGACCTGTGGTCATCATGCGTCCTCTCGGACCATCGTGGCCAAAGCATACCGAGCCGGATTTTACTGGCCCAAGGCGAATGAGATGGCAAAAGAGATAGTAGATAAGTGCGAGGGATGTCAGTTCTACTCGAATATGTCGCACAAGCCGGCGTCAGCTTTGAAGACCATCCCACTCGTCTGGCCTTTTGCAGTTTGGGGGCTGGACATGATCGGTCCTTTGAGAACAGGACGAAGTGGCTTCACGCATGTACTGGTGGCAGTCGACAAGTTCACCAAGTGGATCGAGGCTAAACCAATCAAGAGCCTTGACACCGGTACTGCTGTTAGCTTCATCAGGGAACTAATATTCAGATATGGAGTCCCGCACAGCATCATTACGGATAATGGGTCGAACTTTGACTCAGAGGAATTCAGAGCTTTTTGCGACTCCCAGGGCACACGGGTCGACTACGCATCAGTCGCCCATCCGCAGTCGAATGGACAAGCAGAGCGAGCTAATGGACTGATTCTCAAGGGACTGAAGCCTCGACTGATGCGTGATCTCAAACACGCGGCTGGAGCTTGGGTCGACGAACTTCCATCTGTACTCTGGGGACTGCGGACCACGCCTAATCGGTCGACCGGAAGAACTCCATTCTTCTTGGTCTATGGAGCTGAAGCAGTCTTGCCGAGTGATCTTCTCCACAATGCTCCTCGAGTTGAAATCTACAACGAAGCAGAAGCTGAACAAGCGCGGCAGGACGCAGTCGACCTTTTAGAGGAAGAAAGGGAGATGGCTCTGATCCGGTCGACCATCTACCAACAAGATCTGCGGCGTTTCCACGCCCGAAACGTGAGAGGTCGAGCCTTCCAGGAAGGAGATTTGGTTCTCCGAGTGGATCAGCACAAACCACACAAGCTTGCTCCTTCTTGGGAAGGCCCCTTCATCGTCACCAAGGTTCTCCACAACGGGGCGTACCGTCTTTACAACGTCGAGCATAATATCGACGAGCCCCGAGCTTGGAACGCGGAGCTACTCCGCCCGTTTTACACTTAAGCTTTATCACTCGGATGAGTTGCAATAAAGTACTTCTGTAGTTCATGGACCTCAAAATAATAAGTGTCATAGTTCCTCCATAATATCTGTCACTTTTTATTTTTTGTCCAATGAAATTCCCCTCAGTGGGTGACTTAGCTGCGAATCCGTTTCGCCTAAGTTTGTAAAAATCCTACCGAGTGGTGAGCCAGACTCCCACTCGGAGGCTTAGCCGCGAATCCGTTTCGCCTAAGTTATCAAAATCCTACCGAGTGGTGAGCCAGACTCCCACTCGGAGGCTTAGCTGCAGTCCAAGCACTCGCCTAAGTTGTGAAAATCCTACCGAGTGAAGAGCAATCCTCTCACTCGGAGGCTTAGCTGCAGCCTCGTGCTCGCCTAAGTTATCAAAATCCTACCGAGTGGTAAGCCAGCCTTCCACTCGGAGGCTTAGCTGCAGCCTCGTGCTCGCCTAAGTTATAAAAATCCTACCGAGTGAAGAGCAACCCTCTCACTCGGGGGCTTAGCTGCAGTCCAAGCACTCGCCTAAGTCGTGAAAATCCTACCGAGTGGTAAGCCAGCCTTCCACTCGGAGGCTTAGCTGCAGCCTCGTGCTCGCCTAAGTTATAAAAATCCTACCGAGTGAAGAGCAACCCTCTCACTCGGGGGCTTAGCTGCAGTCCAAGCACTCGCCTAAGTCGTGAAAATCCTACCGAGTGAAGAGCAACCCTCTCACTCGGGGGCTTAGCTGCAGCCCTGTGCTCGCCTAAGTTACAAAAATCCTACCGAGTGAAGAGCAACCCTCTCACTCGGGGGCTTAGCTGCAGCCCAGTGCTCGTCTAAGTGGACTAAAGAATAAATCGATTGCAGCACAGGCACCTTGCTTTGAACCTGCAAAAGACATTCCGAGCCGAAGGCAATCGTATTCAAGCACCAAATCCAAGTTTGAATCGACATCTAAAGGAACCGAAAGTGCTCAGGCGTCAAGCCCGTTAAGGTTTGTCGGTTACAATTCCACTCGGCATACCGAGGCAAATTTAAAGCGTCGAGCCAGAAGAAGTTTTTTACCCCTCCTGTGGAGGGCTGGAAGGTGCAACAAATTCATCAAGGTCAATCCCGTCGGCGATCCGAGTGGCAGCTGCAAGGAAAGTTTCCATAAAGGATCTGAAGTCGTGCTTCTTGGTATTGGCCACCCGAAGGGCCGCCAGCTTCTCTTCTCGCGCATCTTTGCAGTGGACTCGGGCCAGACACAGAGCGACATCTGCACCACACCGAGCCGAGGACTTCTTCCACTCCTGCACTCGACCAGGGATCGTGTTCAAGCGGGCCATCAGCGACTCGAGGTCATTCTGAAGTGTCGCCTCAGGCCAGAGCGTCGAGTCGATGCGAGATGTGGCGGCCTTCAGCCTTGCGAGATAGTCCATGACAGCTGCAACACGAGACTCCAGTCGGAAAACATCCATGGCAACTTCGTCGTTCACCGGAGAATTGACGGGGTCAAGGTTTGGCTCCAGTCGGCTGGTTTCTTCTTCAAAGTTTTGACAAAATTCTGCAAGGGTGATCACTAAGTCAAGGAGACAGTCGAATGGAAAAAGCCACAATTGGAAATGTTTGCCAAACATGGAGGTCTACCTTCAAGCATAAGGAACAACTTTTTGGCAAGGCCACTCAGGAAGGCCTCCAGTTCAGTTTTCTTCTCAGTCAATTTGCTGACTTGGTCGGTCAGGGCAGCTTTGTCAGTTTTCAGTCGACTGACCTCCTTGTTGGCAATCCCAAGAGCAGCTTTCAGATTGGTATTGTCTTGTTCAAGCTTGGTAACTGAAGCTAACTTCTCGTCAGCAAGCTTGATCTTCTCAGCTAGCTCAAGGTCTTTCTTCTGCTGGGCCTCCCTTACCTTACCTGCAAGTTACAGCAAGATCAGATGCTGAAACAAGCAAGGGGAAAAGCAGTCGTCAGGGTCTCACCAAACATACCTTCGGTCTCCTCCTTTGCCTTTGTCAGCTTCTCCTGAACCAGCTTCAAGCTCAGCTCGACTTGAGTATGTTTTTGTTCCAGCTCTGAGTAGCGAGCCACAAGATCACAGGAGTTCTGTGAAGAACCAATCGACTAAATGTCAAATATAATTCACTTCCGAGTGAAAAAGGGATAAACACACGTTTCTAAGACTACAGCCAAATACAAGCATTCGACCGTAGTCTCGGGGACTACACCCAGTGGGTGCACTCAGCGTGCCCCCACTAATCCTGTTGAAGACAAAGTCGACCAGTCGACCTCAAAAAAAAAAGTGTGCGAGATCCATTCTCTAAGACTGTGATCAACTGCAAGCAGTCGACCACAGTCTCGGGGACTACACCCAGTGGGTGCACTCAGCGTGCCCCCACCGGTTTGTGAAATCCAGTCGACCAGTCGACTGGCAGAAAGATTGACATTATAAAGCCTAAGGCCGACTGCCAGCAGTCGACCTTAGCCTTGGGGACTACACCCAGTGGGTGCACTCAGCGTGCCCCCACCGGTTTGTGAAATCCAGTCGACCAGTCGACTGACAGAAAGATTGACATCATAAAGCCTAAGGCCGACTGCCAGCAGTCGACCTTAGCCTTGGGGACTACACCCAGCGGGTGCACTCAGCGTGCCCCCGCTAACACGGAGTTTATTCGACACACCCAGTGGGTGATTACTATAAATTCCGGAAAAGAAAAGTTTTTGGTAGCATATCCAACAGAACAAACAGCGGTCGACTGACCTGGACATTGCTTTGGAGGGCAGAGCTGGCGTCATAAGCTGCCTGGCTCGCGTCCCGGATGGTCTTCAGCTGCTCCATCATGAGTCCCGCCTGGCGTATTGCCTCCTTCGCTGCGCCAGCTTGGTCCTCTGGGACGTGGTGCGTCGTGAAGAGGGAGGGCTGCTGAGCACTCGTCAGTGGATTTGCGAAGGACACCGTGTGTCGAGTGGTGTTCTCTTCTTCCACAGTCAGAATCTCAGGCGCCGTCACATCCTGAGGCACCTTACTGGCGGACGCTTTCCGACTCCTCCTGCGTGCCAGTGGTTCTTCATCCTCGTCGTCATCAGGGAGATTGATAACAGTATTGGGTGGAGCTGCGGAGAAGAATCAGGATCAGAGATCGCGAGTCAGTCGACTAAGAACGATGTTAAAAATACAGTACCTGGGTTCGAAGTTGTTGCATCCTCCATCTCGTGGTCATCAGCCCGGGCCGAAGTCTCAGAAGTAGCAGCACTTCAACTCCAAAGGATCAGTCGACTAACTTCAGCGTCGACCAGAGATAAAGTTCGCACAGAATAAGAAAATATGAGCAGCACAATTACCCTGATATGGTGGAGATGGACACCTTCATCTTCGGCAGGAGCTCGGTCGGCTTTGGCGGAGCCCCCCTAGGCTGCTTCGGCGCCTTTTCAGTCGGCGCTGGAGAAGTGGTCCTAGGGCGCTTGGTCGACTGCGTCGCAACCCCCTTGCCACGTTCAGTCGAAGGGTCGTGGACGAGCTTCGACCGCCTTTCCGAGCGCGGTGGCACGACCTCCTCCTCTTCCTCCTCGTCTTCGGCGTCATCATCATCGCCGTCATCATCATCATCGTCGTCGTCGTCCCCTGCAACGTCCGAGTCCCATTCCTCCTCGTCCTGGCTCTCGCCCCCACTCGCCTCACCCTCCTCAGTCGGAGTTTGTGCCCCATTGGGCATCGAGTACAGCTCGGTGAGAGCCTAGCAGATATCAAGACAATGATCAGTCGACCAGTCGGCAGAGTGGACAGAGATGAATGCGACAAGAATGCAGTGGAGAGCAGGGCAAGTGTACCTTATTTGGATCGCTGTTGTGGTCGAGTGGAGGAATCCTTCTGGCTCCGCGTGGGTTGTCCTTGTTTCCGGTGACGGCTGCCATCCATCTTTCCAGAGTGACATCATCGACTGCTTCTGGATGGACTCTAGTCTCGTCTTCGGTCCCACAGTACAACCACATGCAGTGGCTCCGGAACTGGAGGGGCTGGATGCGACGCCTGAGGAAGACCTCCAGGAGATCCATGCCCGTCACTCCCTCCCGAACCAACTGCACCACGCGCTCCATCAACATCTTCACATCAGCTTTCTCCTCCGGGATCAACTTCAGAGAGGAGGGCTTGTTCACTCGGTCCATGGTAAACTGTGGGAGTCCACTCGACTGTCCCGGCGTCGACTGGTCCCGGCAGTAGAACCAGGTCGATTGCCAGCCTCTGACTGACTCGGGAAAGGTCATGGGCGGAAAGGTGCTCTTGTTCCTCACCTGGATGCCCAAACCCCCACACATTTGGACGACTCGGGTCTTTTCGTCGCCTGGACTCGCCTTCTTCACGGTCTGAGAGCGACACGTGAATATATGCTTGAACAAACCCCAGTGCGGTCGACAGCCCAAGAAACCCTCACACATGGACACGAACGCAGCAAGATAGGCAATGGAGTTTGGGGTAAAATGGTGGAGCTGTGCTCCGAAGAAATTCAAGAAGCCACGAAAGAAAACACTCGGCGGCAAGGAAAACCCACGATCCACATGGGTGGCCAAAAGCACACACTCACCCTCTTCTGGCTGAGGCTGCCACTCCTTCCCCGGAAGCCTCGCAGCTCCGTGGGGGATCAAGCCCTCGTTGGCCATGTCGAGAATGTCATTCTCAGTGATGGTCGACTGGATCCAGTCTCCTTGGACCCAGCCTTTCGGCAGGCGGGATCTGGACGAGGACCCTCCGCGGCTGGTGGATCTCCCCTTCGCCTTCTCCGACGCCGACGCCTTCTTTGCACGCTCCAGCGCCACCGTCTTCTCCTTGGCCATGGTCACCGGCGAGATGCGCGAAGGGAAGTGGTGCGGGGGCGAGAGCGAGCACGCTGGGCAGGGAGGAAGGAAGCAGAGAGAGGGGGAGAATGCTAAGGCGCAGCACAGAAATCCTCGCCGGGCACATTTATAAGGTCCCTTCCGAGTGGATGACAGGTGGGCCTGGTCGATCTAATCATATCTGGAACAGTTATGCAGACGGGATACGTGGCGAAAAAGGCGGCGCGGAGATTGAGGCGTCCATGCCCCGTCCCATCCGAACGCCGCGGTCCGCCCCGCTTCGCGCGCGCCCCAAAATTTCGCATCCCGCGGAATCCGCGAGCAACAAATCAGTCTGTCAGGCGCGGTGTTTCCGGCGATCCGTCGCTCGGAGATCGTCGAAGCCTGAAAGATCACTCGACGCAAAAACAGAATGGATCAAGTCGACTGAAGGCAAGTTGTTTCCTGTCGACAAAGGGATTCTTTGGTCCAGAACAGCGCACAACCGGAGCGCAAAGGTTAATCGGAAACGACATCAACTCCTTCTTCACTCGAAGCCTCAATCCATTCGGGGGCTAATGATGGGGTTATGTACCTAGGGTAGGGTCATGGACCTGATCCAAGTAACTTACCCTAGGACATCCTTAGAAGAGGTCGCCTTCCAGTCGACCAAAGAGGATTCACTCGACTGGCCTGAAGGACTCGACCACGAAGACCCACTCGACCACCAGGAGGTCAAGAGGCACTCTGCACTGCAACGGCCTGTAATCAAGTAGACTTTATGATAGTAAAGGCCTTTATGTGGGGCGTTACCAGTAACGCCCCAGACTTAACTCACCTTAAACCCTCTCCTACGTGGGCTGGCTAGGGTCCTGGCGCACTCTATATAAGCCACCCCCCTCCACAGGAAGAAGGGTTCGGCACCTTGTAATTCATACATTCATAATCCACTCGACCGCCTCCGGGCTCCGAGACGTAGGGCTGTTACTTCTTCCGAGAAGGGCCTGAACTCGTACATCCTTTGTGCTTACAACCTCTCCATAGCTAGGACCTTGCCTCTCCATACCTACCCCCCACTCTACTGTCAGGCTTAGAACCACGACACCATCTTCTCTTATAAATCACCAACTAGGGGCACTATTATCGTACTTGAGCATTGGGTGTAGCTAATATGCGAGTGTGTTTCATGAATGGATCAATGATTGAGCATGATGGGCTAGGGATAACTTATTTTGGCTATGATGTTCTGAAAGACTTGGTTGCTTGTTCATATGCTTGAGTATTTAAGTTATCATGTCAAAACTAGACTATTGCTTTGAACAATATAAAAGTCCAAATGTCCACGCTATAAAGTAAAGAATATGAGATGACATGTTAGGCAGCATTCCACATCAAAAAAATCTGTTTTTGTCATTTACCTACTCGAGGACGAGTAGGAATTAAGCTTGGGGATGCTGATACGTCTCCAACGTATCTATAATTTTTCATTCTTCCATGTTGTTATATTATCATCCTTGGATGTTTTATAATCATTTTATAGTCATTTTATATCATTTTTTGGTACTAACCTATTGACATAGTGCCAAGTGCCAGTTGCATTTTTTGCATGTTTTTACTCCCTCCGTTCCAAAATAGATGACTCAACTTTGTACTAGAGTTAGTACAAAGTTGAGTCATCTATTTTCGAATGGAGGGAGTGCATCGCAGGTAATCAATATCAAACAGAGTCCAAATGCAACGAAACTTTTTGTGGATTTTTTGGGACCAGAAGACACCCAATGGGCCGGAGAAGCGCTTGGGTGGTGCTCCGAGGGGAGCACAACCCACCAGGGCGTGCCTGGGGGCCCAGGCGCTCCCTGGTGGGTTGTGCCCTCCTCGAGTGTCGGAATACCACCTCTTTACTCTATAAATACCCCAATATTCCAGAAACCCTAGGGGAGTCGACGAAAATCAATTCTAGCCGCCGTAGAGTCCAGAACCACCGGATCCAATCTAGACACTATCACGGAGGGGTTCACCACTTTCACTGGTGCCTCTCTGATGATGCGTGAGTAGTTCTTTGTAGACCTTGGGGGTCCGTAGTTAGTAGCTAGATGGCATACTCTCTCTCTCTCTCTCTCTCTCTCTCTCTCTCTCTTTTATTATCAATACAATGTCCTCTTGGAGATCCATATGATGTAAATCTTTTTGCGGTGTGTTTGTTGGGATCGGATGAACTTTGAGTTTATGATCAGATCTATCTTTTTATCCATGAAAGTTATTTGAGTTTCTTTGATCTCTTATATGCATGATTGCTTATTGCCCCATATTTCTTCTCCAGTATTTGGGTTTTGTTTGGCCAACTTGATCTATTTATCCTGCAATGGGAAGAGGTGCTTTGTAGTGGGTTCGATCTTATGGTGCTTGATCCCAGTGATATAAGGGGAACCGACACGTATGTATCGTTGCTAATAAGGATAAAACGATGGGGTCTATTTCTACATAATTAGAACTTGTCTACATCATGTCAACGTTCTTATTGCATTACTCCGTTTCTCCATGAACTTTATACACTAGATGCATGCTGGATTGCAGTCGATGTGTGGAGTAATAGTAGTAGATGCAGGCAGGAGTCGGTCTACTAATCTTGGCCATGATGCCTTTATAATGATCATTGCCTGGATATCGTCATGATTATTTGAAGTTCTATCAATTTCCCAACAATAATTTGTTTACCCACCATTTTCTATTTTTCTCGAGAGAAGTCACTAGTGAAACCTACGGCCCCGGCGTCTCTTTCTCATATTATTTGCCTTTGCTATCTATTTTACTTGCCTTTTATTTTCAGATCTATTAATACAAAAATACAAAAATACCTTGCTGCAATTTATTCTTATTTATTTTATTTGGCGTTCAATCTATCAATCTACTACAATTTATTCACGTCTATTTGCCAATTTCTGGTGTCTTTACCCGAAAGGGATTGACAACCCCTTTAATACGTTGGGTTGCGAGTATTTGTTATTTGTGTGCAGGGGTTGTTTACGTTGTGTTGCTTGGTTCTCCTACTGGTTCGATAGCCTTGGTTTCATCACTGAGGGAAATACCTACCGTCACTGTGCTCCATCATCCCTTCCTCTTTGGGGAAATACCGATGTAGCTTCAAGCCACATCAAAAGGGATTTCTGGCGCCGTTGCCGGGGAGGATCATCTACATATACCAGGTTGCTAATCACAAATCTCATCTCCTCACAATTTAGATTATTTGCCATTTGCCTCTCATTTTTCTCTCCCCCACTTCACAAAAATTTGTCATTCTATTCGCCCTCTTTTTCGTTCGTCGTTTTCTTGCCGGATATGTTTTTGAGTGCAATCTTGTTGCATAGTCATCATGGCTCAAGAGAACACCAAGTTGTGTGATTTCTCAAATACCAACAACAATGATTTTATTGGCACTTCGATTGCTCCTGCCACTATTGCAGAGTTGTGGCACCCCGGCTCAAAGCGATCGGTTTACCCTGCATTGCCAGCCCAGAGACCATGTCTTCTGGCAACACACAACATCTTGGTACAGAAAGACAACCGCTTTATTGATGTTAGCGACTCGGATTTTATATTACAACAGATGTCGAGGCCGAGCGGCACGCACGGTGCGGCTGAACAATATGTACATTATTTAGTGAACATAAAGGGGGCCTCGATCATAACAACTACGCTGCAGTGGAACAACGTCATAGCGGAAACTCCATATCACAGGGACACCGATGTGGGCACGATCTAGACTCGAGCAGCGCTCCTTTCCAACGCGACTTTCCTGAGATCTGGCATGACATGCCAGGTCAGTACATTGAATGTACTTGCAAGCTCACAACAGGCATAATTATAATGACAAACAATATCATGATATTTAACCAATTAATAATGCAATAATGTTCCAACATGATGTGCTCATGCTCCTGGGATAAACATCCCTCAGTACCACCTTACCAATCATGATCGTTCTCGGATCACCACCAAACCACCATCGTGGTTTTAACCAGAGTAACTTGTGATCCTTACGGCGATCACCACCAAAGTAACTCGTGATCCTTACGGCGATCACCACCAAAGTAACAAGTGATCCTTACGGCGATCACCATCAAAGTAACTCGTGATCCTTACGGCGATCACCACCAAATTAACCCGTGATCCTTACAGTGATCACCACCAAATTAACTCGTGATCCTTACGGCGATCACCACCAAACCACCATCGTGGTCTCAAACATCTCGATGGCATTTCAGCCCTCAACATCAGTGCAATGATCATAACTTAGTGTGCATCTTTATTAAACGTTGACTCATGGTGGGACCTACTATGAGTTGTCCGTAACCGTGGACTCAGCTATCGATAGATTATACACTCTGCAGAGGTAGCACACTGTACCCACACCTCAGAACCCATGGTCTCGCACTCCCATTCGGGTGGACCAACGGCATTCCGACGAAACCCTTCCATTGCCATGACACTCTCCCGGTCACTCCGACCCAATCCCCAACGGGCTAGTCCTGGGTGGCCCCGTGTCTACCAAAGACACACTAAACATCGTCGTGGCCAAAACTTCCCTCACGGGGACTGAGGGAGTCCTGGATTAGGGGGGCTCCGGATAGCTGGACTATATCCTTTGGCCAGACTGTTGACTATGAAGATACAAGATTGAAGACTTTGTCTCATGTCCGGATGGGACTCTACTTGGCGTGGAAGGCAAGATAGGCAATACGTATGTGGATATCTCCTCCTTTGTAACCGACCTTGTGTAACCCTAACCCCCTCCGGTGTCTATATAAACCGAAGGGTTTTAGTCCGTAGGACAACAATCACAACATACAATCATACCATGGGCTAGCTTCTAGGGTTTAGCCTCTCTGATCTCGTGGTAGATCTACTCTTGTACTACCTAGATCATCAATATTAATCAAGCAGGACGTAGGGTTTTACCTCCATCAAGAGGGCCCGAACCTGGGTAAAACATTGTGTCCCCTGCCTCCTGTTACCATCTGGCCTAGACGCACAGTTTGGGACCCCCTACCCAAGATCCACCGGTTTTGACACCGACATTGGTGCTTTCATTGAGAGTTCCTCTGTGTCGTCGTCGTTAGGCTTGATGGCACCTACTATCATCGATAGCGATGCGGTCCAGGGTGAGACTTTTCTCCCCGGACAGATCTTCATATTCGGTGGCTTTGCACTACGGGCTAATTCGCTTGGCCATCTGGAGCAGATTGAAAGCTATGCCCCTGGCCGTCAGGTCAGATTTGGAAGTTTGAACTACATGGCCGACATCCGCGGAGACTTGATCTTCGACGGATTCAAGCCACAATTGGGCGCGCCGCACTATTGCGATGGGTATGACCTAGCTGTGCCGCCGAATAGTACCCCAGAAGCCATGCCTGCATCAGCTCCGGCCCTTACCTCGGAGCCAACTGCGCCAATCGAGGATGGGTGGTTAGACACCGCCTCAGGGGCTGCAGTCTCAACGGCGGTCGAGCCGAACACCTGCCTAACCCTCTGCGCAGCCCGTGACTCCAAGGTGTCGAACTCTTTTTCTGACTCTGAACCGCCCGCGCCCCTGCCAATCGAATCCGATTGGGCGCTGATCATGGAATTCACCGCCGCAGATATCTTTCAGCACTCGCCCTTCGGCGACATCCGGAATTCACTAAAAACTCTCTCTTTGTCAGGAGAGCCCGGCCGGACTATGGCCAACAGGATTGGGATGCGGACAACAAAGAAATTCGACGCCCACCCACCACCCACTTTGTATCCACTGTCGATGATTTAACCGACATGCTCGACTTCGACTCCGAAGACATCGCCGGTATGGACGACGATGTAGGAGACGAACATGAACCAGCGCCTATAGGGCACTGGAAAGCCATCTCGTCATATGACATATACATGGTGGATACACCCAACGAAGGCAATGGCGACGAGATAGCGGAGGATGACCCCTCCAAGAAGCAACCCAAGCGTCGACATCAGCGGCGCCGCTCTAAGTCCCGCCAAAGCAAAAGTGGTGATACCGGCACAGGAGATAATAACACTCCGGATAGTGCCGAAGACAACAACAATCCCCTCCAGCAAGATTTAGAGCAGTAGGATGAAGGAGCCTGCTCTCCTGAGAGAGCGGCAGACGAAGAGGAGGAGGATGACAATTACATCCCCCCTCCAAAGACGAGGCAAGCCTCGGCGATGGTGAATTCGCCGTACCAGAGGATCCCGTCGAACAAGAGCGCTTCAAGTGCCGGCTTATGGCCACGACAAATAGCCTGAAGAAAAAGCAGCATCAGCTTCAAGCTGATCAAGATCTGCTAGCTGACAGATGGACTGAAGTCCTCGCGGCCGAGGAATATAAACTCGAGCGCCCCTCCAAGAACTACCCAAAGTGCAGGTTACTACCCCTACTGGAGGAAGAAGCTTATGATACGGCTGAGCGGCCACCTCATGGCCACGATAGAGAGGCATTCCAGCCAAAAGCTCAGCCTCCACCCCGACGCCATTCAAATAAAAAGGCATGGGGAGATACGCTTGTTGGGGATATACATAACAGGTAGGCCCAGGAAGGGTCGAAATATCATGAAGCGTGGGGTCCACACAACATGTGGGTCCAGGTCAATTTCATACAGACACACTGTCCACTCGACCAAGCAACATACCATCCACTCGGATGACAGTTCACCACTCGACCGTACGACTCACTCGGATATACGAAGACCAGCAGGCAGCAAAGCAGTCGGCATCTTTCTAATAGTGAAGGCTTAATAGTGGGCTGTCATTATAGCATTCATACCCCACTTTGTAACATAGGAGGTGAGGAGGTGGCGCACTCTATATAAGCCACCCCCCACCACTAGACTTTGGGGGATCTTCTTCCACCTCTCTCTCTTTCACCATTGGTCTCAGGACTTAAGCTCAGGCATGGGGATCCGTCTCTCTCTCTCACACACATTGTAATCTCCGGATATATACTCAGATAAAACAAAGCCTCTCCGGAGCACGAGACGTAGGGTTGTTATCTCCACCGTGAGAGGCCCGAACTCGTTAAAACCACCGTGTCACCCATATGCATCTCGATAGATCATGCTCCGTTATACTACCCCTATTCTACTGTCAGACTTAGAACCACGACAGTGGGCGCCCACCATGGGGCATGGCGTCTATCGAACCATGGTGCAAATGGTTTTCTCTTCAATCTTCAACAGCAGATCAACTACCATCGCCAGAGAAATTGGCGCTTTGGTCATCGCGCCATTCATACAAACAAAAGGATCAGGGAAGTTTCCATTGAACCTAGTCTTTTTACAATACATTATCTAGCCATGAGTTTATCATGAAACAGAGGAGAAGAGAACAGGACGAGCCGCTCCTCATCTTTCTAGTCTTCTCAACGGATCATTATCAAAGGCAACCGCCACAAACGGCCACCAACGCGGTCCGCTGCGTCTCCTCCGGCCTCAACGCTACCGTCGAGCTCCTGCAAACGGCCAGCGACGGGTCCGTCCCGTCGTCCCCGACCTCGTCTACGACTCCACCACCGAGCTCCTACACATAGGCACCGGCGCAGTCCACCACGTCGTTTCCGCCCTCATCTACGACGTTGACGGCGGCCCATCACGCACGGCACGCCTCAACAGCGACTGCAAAAACGGTCCGGATCTTCCCGGCGACCACGACAAGCGACCCGACTTCGCGAGAAGACAAGGCATCCGTCGTCCGCGCCCGGTCGTAATCTTTCCCTCTTCCTTTAATTAATACTTATCCATGCATGCGTAGTTTTTTCCTCAATCCTCTCGGCTGCAAGTTCATTGGATCGGTTAGGCACCTGTGCCATTAACTGCGTACATAATGCGGCAGCCAATGCATGTCGTAACTACGACCAGCGCTGAACGCATCCATGCGTACGTAGTTTTTTCGTCGATCTTCTCTGTTGCATGTTCACCCAATCGGTTAGGCTACCACGCCATTAACTGCGTACTTAACGCAGCAGCCGATGCATGCATACCGTGAATGCAGCCAGTGGTGAATGGGGGCTTAATTTGTGGCATGCAAAAACGAAACATGCAGTCCGGTGCAACCATAATTGCATGCTAATACATTTGTTGTTACTACTCTTCAAAAGCGCACACAATTTGTACTCTGCGTTATAGTATTAATCTGTTGCCTGAATGTTCGGGTAACATGCAGGATACACTCGGATAAGGCTGGCCGTACCTCCACATGCATCGCATCTATCTGTCGTAACCGCCACGGTCAGGCTCATCATGCCTGTCAGCTCTGCCAAGTCAGTCGACGTGATGCTCCATGTCGAGTGCACCATCGGAGGCCACGATGTCAGCAAGATCCACATCCCTACTCTCCAGCGCCCGCCGACAGCCTCGTTCACGTAAGGCGTCAAGTCCATCGCCTCGGAAACTATTGCACTCGGCAGTAACTCCCTCCAATTGGCATCGGCATCGTCACTCGGATGGGACTGGCTCACTCGACCAAACCGGATCACTGGCAATCGGACGTTCGTACGCCACCACTCGGCCACCCATACATCATCGCTCGATCGGACGTGTCCTCAGTCGTCCTGCATGAGGTCATGAAGCTGCTCGCGTCATCATCAACTTATCCTACTTGCACACACGCGTGTCGCCACTCCGCGGGACGGGTCTACTTCACTCGGACGCCTCGCGCGTCGTCACTCCCCGGGACGGGTCTACTTCACTCGGACGCCTCGCGCGTCTCCACTCCGCGGGACGGGTCTACTTCACTCGGCCACCCCGCGCGTCACCACTCC
>NC_041386.1:645815781-645816752 GCF_002162155.2 Triticum dicoccoides
GTCTCCACTCCGCGGGACGGGTCTACTTCACTCGGCCACCCCGCGCGTCTCCACTCCGCGGGACGGGTCTACTTCACTCGGCCACCCCGCGCGTCACCACTCCGCGGGACGGGTCTACTTCACTCGGACGCCTCGCGCGTCGTCACTCCGCGGGACGGGTCTACTTCACTCGGAATCCCCACGCGTCGCCACTCCGCGGGACGCCTCTACTTCACCAGGACGCCACGCGCCTCGTCACTCCGCGGCACACATCTACATCATCCGGATGCTTCATGCGTCGCCACTCTACGGGACGCGTCTACGTCACTCGGACGCCCCGCATCGGTTGGTCACCTCATCACCACTCGACCACTCCGGGCCTCATCAATCGGTTGGTCACCTCATCACCACTCGGTAACCCCGCGACACAGTTTTTACAATCTCATAAATGATTGTTATTCTTTTTATATGCTCTCAATCCCCCAGTGGGTGACTTAGTTGCGAATCCGTCTCGCCTAAGTTTAAAAAATCCTACCGAGTGGAGAGCAACCCTCCCACTCGGGGGCTTAGCTGCAGTCCAGTACTCGCCTAAGTTTCAAAAAATCCTACGGAGTGGAGAGCAACCCTCCCACTCGGGGGCTTAGCTGCAGTCCAGTACTCGCCTAAGTTTCAAAAAATCCTGCCGAGTGGAGAGCAACCCTCCCACTCGGGGGCTTAGCTGCAGTCCAGTACTCGCCTAAGTTCAAAAACACGATACAGGTTGGTCACCTCATAACCACTCGGCCGCCCCGTGCGTCGCCACCAGGTTGGTCACCTCATCATCACTCGGCCGCTCCGCGCGTCGCCACTCGGTTGGTCACCTCATCACCACTCGGCCGCTCCGCGCGTCGCCACCAGGTTGGTCACCTCATAACCACTCGGCCGCCCCGTGCGTCGCCACCAGGTTGGTCACCTCATCACCACTCGGCCGCTCCGCGCGTCGCCACTCGGTT
>NC_041386.1:645816762-645818410 GCF_002162155.2 Triticum dicoccoides
GGTCACCTCATAACCACTCGGCCGCTCCGCGCGTCGCCACTCGGTTGGTCACCCCCGCGCGTCGCCATCGGTTGGTCACCTCATAACCACTCAGCCGCCCTGCGCGTCGCCATCGGTTGATCACCTCATCAGCACTCGGCCGCCCCGCGCGTCGCCAATCGGTTGGTCACCTCATCACCATTCCACCGCCCTGCGCGCCTTCAGACAGCTAAGTCATTTTACATTCTGTTATTTTCGTCTTCCTGAGTATTCCATAATTCACACATCAGGTTCACTCGGAGGCCACACCACCGAGTGTACCTCTACGCTCGACTGCTTATTTTCACATACTTGCTTAGTACTGGTTATGTGACTCCGAAGTCCAACTTCCTTTTTTTCGCATATATCATTCACGAACACCATGTGTCGTTCTTCATTTCGAGTTTGCATCGGTCCTCCGGGGCTGCAACTCAGTCAAAACACTACACTTCCGTTTTATTTTAGCCAGTATTCCAATAAGTTCAGTAGGATTTCTCGCTTCGACAAGTGCGAACGAATCCTTCGCTCTTTTAAACTTTTGCTGGTCAACCAGCAAGCCCCTTGCACTCCCAGCGGGTGTCTATGGGTGTTATTCACACAAATCATTTCAGCACACATCAAATTTCCTCAAGAAATTATTGTGTTGACTTGTGCCATTTTTTACACAAGTTACCACGATCACTCGACGGTCCTACGCGCCAACTTCATCGCTGCTCGGACTCGGTCTCCATACTGGTCCTAGCGCACCACAACACTGACTTTGTCGCCCTGTTGATTTCAAACACGTCCGGCCAACCCCTCTATGGAATTCTCTTCATCGTATCAATGATATAGACCTCGTCGGGCATGAGACAGATAAGTCCCTTTCATAATTAAACTTCACACTTCACTCTTTTGCGAGTTTGCTTCTTCCAAGCATCACTCGGAAGCTTCTCCTCATCTTTACACAAATCCGACTCGATGAATTACAAATCATCCATTCAAAACTATATTTCTCATATTCCGACATGTCCGTTGTCGAAGCCTGTAGTATGCTCGGGGGCTACGCCGCACTCGGGGGCTGCATCTCATTTGGAATGACACTCTCCTAAGTGGTCGAGTACTTCATCACCAATCAGACCCTTCACTTCAACAAGTACATTCGATCCGTCACTTTGACAAAATTCATAATCACCCAGACACTCTGCGTGCCATCTTCGTTCCTACTCAAATTCAGTTGTCGCACCGGTCTTGTTGCGCCACAGCCACACTACACCGACCTTGTCGCTACATCAGCTTCAAAAGCATCAGGCTAACTCCTTCAAGGACCATTTTTGCCACTCAGCTGGACACTTAGTCCTTCACTCGGCCGCCCCGCGCGTCGCCACTCGGTTGTGCGCGTCTTCACCACTCGGCCACCCCGCGCGTCGCCACTCGGTTGTGCGCGTCTTCACCACTCGGCCGCCCCGCGCGGCGCCACTCGGTTTTGCACGTCTTCACCACTCGGCCGCCCCGCGCGTCGCCATTCGGTTGCGCACGTCTTCATTACTCGTCCGCCCCGCGCGTCTCCACTCGGTTGTGTGCGTCTTCACCACTCGGCCGCCCCGCGCATCGCCACTTGGTTCTGCACGTCTTCACCACTCGCCCGCCC
>NC_041386.1:645818740-645825176 GCF_002162155.2 Triticum dicoccoides
GCCCGCCCCGCGCGGCGCCACTTGGTTTTTGCACGTCTTCACCACTCGGCCGCCCCGCGCGTCGCCACTCGGTTGCGCACGTCTTCATCACTCGTCCGCCCCGCGCGTCTCCACTCGGTTGTGTGCGTCTTCACCACTTGGCTGCCCCGCGCATCGCCACTTGGTTCTGCACGTCTTCACCACTCGCCCGCCCCGCGCGGCGCCACTCGGTTTTGACACGTCCTCGCCCCTCGGCCGCCCCGCGCGTCACCATCAGTTGGACATGTCTTTACCTCTACACCCCCAGCACGGGAACGGCTAAGTTACTCATATGGTCAAACCTCATATCACACTCTGTAGCAAGCTTACCTCCTTCGAGCATCACTCGGGGGCTACGCGCGGCAGTTGGCCATGTCACCCTCAGGGGTTACGCCCATTTGGTCAACCTGTTGATCACATCAAGATATTCTTCTGACCATACATGCTCGGTTCGCCGAAGATCTATAAGTGAAGCACGTCCACTTGGATAAATACCCCTTTTCATGCAAAAGGGTAAAAATGAAGCACCATCGCTGAATCGTACAGGCGACCTTACTCATCGTTCGTACAACCACCTCGTTACGCATCCATCCGATTGATTCAATTCCAGACAAAGATATTTGCCATGCCAACTGCATGGAGGTTTACCGAGAGACTTAAACCCTCTGCCAGACTCATCTAGTCCGACAGAGGCTCGGGGACTACACCCAGTGGGTGCACTCAGCGTGCCCCCACTGGAAGAGGACTCAGAAAGAAACATTTTGCTCGATGCAAACCTATCTCCAGTATTACTCGACCTCCGAGTCAGAGAAGAACAAGTTCGATCAGTACCAGCTAAGAAGAGTTTTAGTTCTCTCATACTCCCGCTGACTGCCCGCAGTCGACAGCAGTCTCGGGGACTACACCCAGTGGGTGCACTCAGCGTGCCCCCACTGGAATGGTATCCACTCGGAACGGTCCGCCCAACCCGAGTGACGGCCAAACAACAACAAAAAGACAGGCTCTAAGACTCCCGCCGACTGCCCGCAGTCGACAGCAGTCTCGGGGACTACACCCAGTGGGTGCACTCAGCGTGCCCCCACTGGAATGATATCCACTCGGAACGGTCCGCCCAACCCGAGTGACGGCCAAACAACAACAAAAAGACAGGCACTAAGACTCCCGCCGACTGCCCGCAGTCGACAGCAGTCTCGGGGACTACACCCAGTGGGTGCACTCAGCGTGCCCCCACTGGAATGGTATCCACTCGGAACGGTTCGCCCAACCCGAGTGACGGCCAAACAACAAAAAAGACACGTTCCAGGCGTGAAGAAATTCCGAGTAATCAGTTACTCGATGTAGGCCCAGCTCCAAATCACTCCAAAAAATTCTATAAGGCGAGTTTAACGCTCCTCCATGGACCTGTTTTGAACCTTCTTCTAGGACTCAAAGCGTGAAACTCACAAGTGTGGATCTGAAACCGACTCGTATTGGCGTTCCTTCGGGATAAGAATGGCATCTCTCTAAAAGAGCAGTCCATGTGTCAATCTGGTTGCACGGATTTAATGACACGCCCATACTCAGATCACGAGTTAAACCTCTCCCGAGAGATGAACGAATGTCACCAAGTTGCTCCTCACAGACGCTTACCTCGATTAGTCGGGAAGCATGGTGCCGGAATCCATTGAGATTTTGTTCAAACCTTGGTTGTCTGAAAGCGCAGCGACATGTACCGAGTATTTCTGTAATCACTCGGACCAAACTGTGTCTTACACCAACTCGTTCTGCAAAATCGCAATCGATTCGGGGGCTAATGTTGGGGATATACATAACAGGTAGGCCCACGAAGGGTCGAAATATCATGAAGCGTGGGGTCCACACAACATGTGGGTCCAGGTCAATTTCATACAGACACACTGTCCACTCGACCAAGCAACATACCATCCACTCGGATGACAGTTCACCACTCGACCGTACGACTCACTCGGATATACGAAGACCAGCAGGCAGCAAAGCAGTCGGCATCTTTCTAATAGTGAAGGCTTAATAGTGGGCTGTCATTATAGCATTCATACCCCACTTTGTAACATAGGAGGTGAGGAGGTGGCGCACTCTATATAAGCCACCCCCCACCACTAGACTTTGGGGGATCTTCTTCCACCTCTCTCTCTTTTCACCATTGGTCTCAGGACTTAAGCTCAGGCATGGGGATCCGTCTCTCTCTCACACACACATTGTAATCTCTGGATATATACTCAGATAAAACAAAGCCTCTCCGGAGCACGAGACGTAGGGTTGTTATCTCCACCGTGAGAGGCCCGAACTCGTTAAAACCACCGTGTCACCCATATGCATCTCGATAGATCATGCTCCGTTATACTACCCCTATTCTACTGTCAGACTTAGAACCACGACAACGCTAGACCTGCGAGACATATTGGAGGACAAAGCAAAGCATGCAAGATCGATCTACGGATCATGATGGTGCACCACTCTGCGAGACGATAAACGTCACGCCGGATATAGTAAAAGCAAATCCGGTCGGGCCGAACACAGCGGGCAAGACCTATTCCAGTTGCATCGCGATATAGCCCAATACAGAGGCGCCGCACACCCCTTATGCTTCACAGACGAAGTAATGGAACATCAATTCCCAGAAGGTTCCAAACCTGTAAATATTGAATCATACGACGGCACAACAGATCCCGCAGTATGGATTGAGGACTTCCTCCTCCACATCCACATGGCCCACGGTGATGGCTTACACACCATCAAATACCTCCCACTAAAGCTCAAAGGACCAGCGCGGCATTGGCTTAACAGCTTGCCAGCGGACTCCATTAGCTATTGGGAATATCTGGAAGCCGCATTCCTCGACAACTTTCAGGGCACCTATGTGCGACCACCAGACGCCGATGACTTGAGCCACATAATTCAGCAGCCAGAAGAGTCGGCCAGGCAATTCTGGACTCGGTTTCTTACAAAGAAAAATCAAATCGTCGACTGTCCGGATGCGGAGGCCTTAGCGGCTTTCAAGCACAACATCCAAGACGAGTGGCTAGCCCGACACCTTCGTCAGGAAAAGCCGAAATCTATGGCAGCTCTCACAACGCTCATGACCCGCTTTTATGCGGGAGAAGACAGCTGGCTGGCTCGCAGTAATAACAAAATCAAAGAACCATGGTACCTCAGATACCAAGGATGGCAATAGCAGATCACGTCGCAACAAACATAAGCGCCGCATTAACAGCGAAAATACTAAGGATACGGCAGTCAATGCCGGATTCAAAGGCTCTAAACCCGATCAGCAGAAAAAGCCATTCAAACAAAGTACGCTGGGTCCGTCCACCTTGGACCGTATACTCGATCGCTCGTGTCAAATACACGGGACCCCAGACAAGCCAGCTAATCACACCAACAGGGATTGTTGGGTGTTCAAGCAGGCCGGCAAGTTAATTACTGAAAACAAGGACAAGGGGCTGCATAGCGATGACGAGGAGGAGCCCCGGCAGCCGCACACTGGAGGACAGAAGAGGTTTCCCCCACAAGTGCGGACGGTGAATATGATATACGCAACCCACATCCCCAAGAGGGAGCGGAAGCGTGCGCTCAGGGACGTATATGCGCTGGAGCTAGTCGCCCAAAATTCAACCATTGGTCCTCCTGTCCGATCACCTTCGATCGCAGGGACCATCCCACTAGTATCCATCATGGCGGATTCGCCGCACTAGTCCTAGACCCAATCATTGATGGGTTTCACCTCACGTCCTTATGGATGGCAGCAGCAGCCTGAACCTGCTTTATCAGGACACAGTGCGCAAAATGGGTATAGACCCCTCAAGGATCAAACCCACAAAAACGACCTTTAAGGGCGTCATTCCAGGTGTTGAGGCCCATTGCACAGGCTCAATTACACTGGAAGTGGTCTTCGGATCCCCGGATAACTTCTGAAGCGAAGAGTTAATCTTCGATATAGTCCCGGTCCATAGTGGTTATCACGCGCTGCTCGGGCCAAGCGCATTTGCTAGATTCAATGCGTACCGCATTATGCATACCTCAAGCTCAAGATGCCAGGACCTCGCGGAGTTATTACTGTCAATGGAAACACAGAGCACTCTCTCCGAACAGAGGAGCACACCGCGGCCCTTGCAGCAGAAGCGCAAAATAGCCTTTCAAGGCAATCCACTAGTTCGGTGTTTCAAAACCCGGACACCTTCAAGCGCGCTCGGAGCAACCAGAAAATAGATCGCCTGGGGCAATCTGAGCTCGCGTAGCAATGCAGCCCCCACCCCAGCCCCAGCCAAACGGCGAAACTCATGCCGCGCGTACATAATTACGCATTAAAAATACCATGGGCACAGGTGGGGAGGGGGCACAACTGCGGCACGCCCCAAGACGCGGCTTAAACCGCACTAGGGGCTTCCCTTTTGGTTTTTTTTCTTTTTTTCAGGACCTTAATCTCTAGAAACACTGTCCGGCAGCACTATTGTCGAACACATGATGCAGCAACCAAGGAGGCAGACAACTACGTCATACCACGGAATTCCCAGGTTGATTACATTAACGAGTGAAATATTCGATTTAATATCATTCCTCAGCTCACGCTTGGAAGGGACATAGTCCTACTCTTTGCTTATCGAAATATTTGTATCACTCTGCTTTAGCACAATTTTTTAATAAACAATGCATGACATTACAACTATTATTGCATTCTTGTTATATATATATATATATATATATATATATATATATATATATATATATATATATATATATATATATATATATATATATATATATGTGTGTGTGTGTGTGACGACGCCTTGCAACCGTACACTTTGGTACGGCCAATACACTAGGGGCTTACGTACCCCACAATATGGTGTGAAAAGTCTGAACACTTTCACAAGTGCGGCATCCCGAACTTATAGCATTATATGCATCAGCTCCGAATCATGTCTTTGGTCAAATGTTGGGTTTGCGCGGCTCCTATGTTTTGGTACCTTACATTCCGCTCTATCGGCTAAGGTAGCGCTAGGAGAACTACTGCGATTGTGCCCCGGTTCTGCCGGGCTTAGCACCTCAGTAGAGAAAGCTAAAACTGATTGTCATGATAAGGCGAGAGACTGGTCGCTGTTCGGCGAGGTTTTTCAAGTCCCTAAAGACTTATGCCGCTTAGGGTGAGGGACCGGCCCTGACCGGCTTACAGGCGTGTATCGCGCCCCGAATTCGGCCTTCCGAATTCCAGGGGCTTCACCGAAATTTAAAATTATAGAATTCTATGGCTAAGTGAGAGTGATAAAGCATTATTAGTCCGGTTCCCTTGTTCATTGTGCTGAGCACCTCCCTCGAAGGACCCAAATATGGGAACAAGAGTGCTCCGGCTTATCCCGAACACCCCAGCACTCGTGGCATGGGGGCAGAGGCCGAGGACTAGCCATCTCTCAGATTGGATAAACGGCCAAACAGAAGGTAATATTTTAAATTCACACAAGCGTTGCATAGCGCATATGAAACAAGTTTTCATCATACAGGATCACACGAGCAAGTTTACTCAAATATTATATCCTTCGAGCATTCGTCCGCTACAAGACGGGCACCCTTCAGGGCACCCTCATAATAAATTTCGGGGGTGCGATGCTCCTTGCCCTGCGGCGGCCCTTCCTTGATCAGCTTCACAGCGTCTAGCTTGGCCCACTTCACCTTCACACGGGTGAAAGCCCGGCGTGCACCTTCGATGCAGACGGACCGCTTGATGACCTCCAGCCGTGGGTAGGCATCCACAAGCCGCCTCACCAGGCTGAAGTAGCTGTTTGGAAGGACGTCGCCAGGCCACAGCCGGACTATAAGGCCCTTCATGGCCTGTTCGGCCGCCTTGTGCAGCTCGACCAGCTGCTTTAGCTGGTCGCTCAGAGGCATTGGGTGTTCGGTCCCAGTATACAGAGACCAGAACAGCTTCTCCGTTGAGCTTCCCTCCTCGGCCTGGTAAAACTGTGCGGCATCCGATACGCTGCGGGGCAAATCTGCGAATGCTCCTGGAGAGCTCCGAATTCAGGTAAGTAATCGGTAATTTACTTTTACATGCTTGCTCTGCATATAGAATGCCTTACCCGCCGCTATCTTCTTCATCGCGTCAATCTCCTGAGGGGCCTTCTGGGCCTCGGCCTTGGCACTCTTTGCGCTCTCAAGGGCCGCGGCAAGCTCAGACTCTCGCGTCTTCGAGTCAAGCTCCAACGCCTCGTGCTTCGTCACGAGAGCCTGGAGCTCTTGCTGCACCTCGCCCACCCGAGCCTCGTGCTTCTCTAGCTCGGTGCGCTCCTTGGCCGCTGTATCTTCGGCCTTGGTTAGCGCTTGCTTCAGGGTCGGCACCTCGGTCATGGCCCCTGGAAAACATACGATGATCCTGTCATTTTGCAATCGCGTCCTCTTATTTATTTAT